>NW_024097714.1:0-297500 GCF_016545835.1 Crotalus tigris
CTCATTTTTTGCATCAGTCTTCACACAAAAAGAAACTACTGTATAGCCCAATCTATCAAAAACCTAACTATAAATAAAATCTAGAAATAAAAATTAAAATAAGCAAGAAAATGGTAGAGAACACCTGTGTCTGATCTTGATGAGCATAAATCATCGGGACCTGACATTACATTCCAGAATTCTGAAAGAACTGACAGATGTTATCTCAAAACCATTGTACCATATCTTTCAAAAATCCTGCAACAGGGAATTAATCTGAGGATTGAAAAAAGGCGGATGTGGTTCCCATCTTCCAAAAAAAAAAAAAAAAACCAGACCTAGAAAACTACAGACCAATCAGCCTAATATCAATACCTGGGAAGAAAGTGGAAAATATAATAAAAAAACATATCTGCAAACATCTAGAAACAAAGTTATAACTAATAGCCAACAGTTTTTTTAAAAAACAGATCATGCCAAATCAATCTTATTTCATTCTTTGACAAAGTGACTAAATTGGTAGAACAGTGAAATGCTATGGACATAATGTATTTAGACTTCAGCAAGGCATTCAACAAAGTAGACCACAACCTACTTCTTGGTAAGCTAGAAAATAGTGGGATAGATAGCATCACCACCAGAAGGATTTGTAACTGGCAGATAAACTGTACTCAACAAGTAGTCCTTAATGGTACTACATCTACATGGAGGGAACTAAGCAGCCAAAAAAGCTAATACAATCCTTGGTTGTATAAACAGAGGCATAGAATCAAATCATGTGAAGTATTAGTACTGTTTTATAAAGCCTTAGTAAGGCCACACCTGGAATACTGCATCCAGTTTTGATCACCACATTACAAAAAAGATGTTGAGATTTTAGAAAAGGTGCAAAAAAGAGCAACTAAGATGATTAAAGGCCTGGAGACTAAAATACATAAAGAACGGTTGCAGAATTTGGGTTTGGCTAGAAAAGAAAAGAAGAAATAGGGATGACATGATAGCAGGGTTCTAGTATTTGAGGGGTACCACCAAGAAGAGGGGGTCAAATTATTCTCCAAAGCGTCAGAGGGCAGGATAAGAAACAATGGTTGGAAACTGATCAAAGAGAGAAGCAACTTCCTAACAGTGAGGACAATTAACCAGTGGAACAGCTTGCCTTCAGAAATCATGGTCACTTCACATGGAGGTTTCTAAGAAGAGACTAGGCAGTCACTTGCTGAGATAGTATAGGTTCTCCTGCTTGAGCAGGGGGCTGGACTAGAAAACCTCCAAGATCCTTTCCAGCTCTGTTCTGATTGATTCTGATTGATTGAACTAGGTAACAGCATCAGAGCTAGAGAAGCAACATGTCTTTGGGACAGCATTATTTAGTCACAGAAGGAAAAAAAGTATTCCATTATTATACTGATAACTAAAAACAATGTAGTTGGATGCATCATTTTTCAAATCAAAGAACCCAACTTTGCCTTTGCTTGCTTTAAATCTCTTCTATGTAATAGCTATTCTTTCATCCCCACTGAAATCAGTGGGAAATCATTATTTCCCACTGCAGAATGGAATTCATTTAGTGAGAAAACCACTTATAGCCAAACCTACTTCAATTGCTTACATGCTGTAACAGAGTCACATTAATATTGATTTCAGAATTACCTTTGAATTACAAGCACCCATAATAAAGTTAACGGTGTGAGTTTTCAAGTATTATTATGCTTCTCTGGTGATTTCAATTATTGATCAAGTGCCACAGTGGAATCATTACACTCCGAGGCCTTATAATAACAGCGCTGTAACACTGCTGCTGCTCATTTCTAACTTTTTTTTTATCCTATTAGCATTGTAATACTAGGCATTCTGGGAAATGTAGGTCACTGGGAAGGCCACTCCAAACAGCTTTCAGCCAAGGCACTTCTAAACTGAGTTTTGCTTAGCAACAAAAAACAAACACTGCGTGCTGGGAAAATACTTCCTGGAACCTTTGTACTTGGAGGACAATTCTCTGAAGTGGTTACACCATACCTGGGAATTGCCTCTGAAGGAGTGTCTCATGGGGTTCTCCTGGAAGCTAAAAATACTCTGCATATATTCCCAGGCAAAAGAAGAAAGAACAAAAAACTGCTCATCTCACAACATCATTATATATTGCAAGATACATTGCTCATCTACTTTCTAGGTTCATTGTGATTTCCTATGAATCCATATGCACATAGTTAAGGGATTGTTGTTTGTTCTACTAGGTAGACCAGACCAGAAAATCAACTTCATGGGAAGACAGAACTGTACTTTCTTGAAGGAGAGTCAGTATCATAACAAAATCTTGAGAGTTTAGCTGTATTTTTTTTCAGACTGAGTTAAGTCAGTAAGTAAGTAAGTAAGTAAGTAAGTAAGGAAGGAAGGAAGGAAGGAAGGAAGGAAGGAAGGAAGGAAGGAAGGAAGGAAGGAAGGAAGTTCAGTAGGTGATAACTTAATGTGATATTGTTCAAGGATAACATTTGGATGGTTGTGGTTTTGCTGACTTCATTTTTAGAGAGCTTTGCTTATGCCAGCCCTGCCTCCAGTGCACCCATTTATTTACAATGAGCAGGAAAGGAGGAGTTCTATTTCTGCTTGCTTGAATATGTATGGAATCCTTTGTAGAATGGGGAATTCTGAGAAGGCAAGGTCCCAGGTGCACAAAAGTGAAATCCCATACCAAACTCCTCTACACTGGATGCATTCAGGATGCATTCAGACTAGACAGATATCTATCAGTAATATTTAATTTGGATTCCTACGTGGAGCAGGGGTTAGACTGGAAGGTATATGGGTCCTTCTAACTCTGTGAGTCTGTTCTGTGATTAAATGAATACCAGTAGAAGTCTATCATAGACATATCAATGTAAGAAGGTCACAGACCCTGAACTCCATGCACCTCACACCAGCCCCTTCATTCTTGTTAGTTCTATAGGGTTGTTCCTATACCTGAACAATAGCTGTGATTTAGCAATTATGCATCCAATGAGCACTTCATAACAGCACAATGACGCTTTTCAAGTCTGAACAAAAATACTACATATTTCTGAGGAGTAAATGAAAGGAAGGTCCTTCAAAAGGCAAAGATATTCTTTGACTGAGCATCTCACCTGAAAATGAATTAGACACGAATTGAATTACTTTGTTACGGTAAATATGCTTCTTTTGCTATTGCCTTAAACTGTTCTATTAAAGCTTCTGTATAGACATTCAGCAGCATTCAGATCAAATCCTCACTTGCTCTCATTTCTTCATTATAATACTGCATATCAGAAGTTAAGACAGGAAACTATTAATGTCTTCCTTTTTTATCATTTATCAAGCTGGCTCAGCTTGGAGCTAGTCTTGACTTCAGGCAGAAAGGATTAGATGCCCAAAGACATTGAGCGTAGCATACAAGTTTATAATTGTACTCATTTATACGGAAGAGGAAACACACTTTTAACTGTAGAACAAAAGCACAAGGATTATTCACGTTCATGATGAGGCATGTAGAACTTGTAAAGTTCACCTTGGCAACTCCTTCCTTTGGCAAAGCTAGCTCCAGAGCTCAGCTTTATCTGATCAACCTAGCCATCTTATGCAGAAGCTCTTCTGCAACTGACACTGAATACTTCCTAAATGGTTATAAATAAATCGTTACTCCACATACACAAACAAGGTATAGTATTTTGAAAGCTCTGGTGGTGGCTTGAATTTCCAGCACTCTTTTATGATGATTGTATATGTCACTAATACAATTTTCTTTAAGAGTAGATAACATTATACAAAATACATAAAAGAAGGAAGGAAACACTAAACCAAATTTAAGAAATTAAAGACCACCCCTGGTGGTCTTTCCCTGGTGGGAAAAAAGAGAAATATGACCAAATAAAGCTTATATCAAAACTATTCACCATAGCTTTTTATAACTTTCTATTCTGGCAAACCATCATTGGTTCTGTCATGCCTGTAGGTTGCTCCATACATTAATGTATTTATTTATTAGATTTTCATCCTACCTTTATTGCTTTATAAGTAACTCAAGATGGCAAACATACATGAGACTCCTTCCTCCTGTTATTTTCCCCACAACAATCTTGTGTGATGGGTTGGGCTGAGAGAATGTTATTGTTTTATTTTATTATTTTATTTATTTTATTTTATTATTATTTCATTTCATTTAGCCTGCCCATCATGTAAATTATAACTCTGGGTTTCTCATAATAATAATAATAAAACCAGAAACAAGCAAACCAGGAGCCTGGCAGCCAATTGCCAGATGTCAGACTATATCAGGGGTGGGGAACCTTGGCTCCTTTATGACTTGCGGACTTCAATTCCCAGCTAGCTTTCATTTCTAAGGTGGGACTAAAACTCACCGTCTCCTAGTTTAGGGGCCGCCACCTTAATTATTACATCTGACTTTTACTCAGCCAACCATGATTTGTCCATCCTCTCAACCCATTAATACTTTCTCCACATATTTATTTAGTATTATGATCTTCTTTTATTTATTTCTGTATGACCATACCAGCTCAATGTGTTTATTTAATTCTGGTCATATACTTTTGCATCTGATCCACATTGATTCAGCAGCCATTTAGTCTTGATCCATTTTCTTTGGTTTGGTTTGGTTGTTTGTTGTAACATTCCTCTTAAATAACTCATTCCCACTACAGCCATTTTGGTTTTTTTTATATATTTCTCCAGACATACCTATCTCTTCCTTCCTCATATAAGTGGATAATGCATGCTCTACTAAGTAGTCATTTTCACTTCTCTTGACACTCATTTGTTCCTCAAAGTGGTCAATATAAAACTCAACGTCACTCTACTGCCACTTTTATATCTTGTTTGTTTAATAAATATAGAGGGAATCAAGCTATTTTCCAAAGCACCTGAAGGCAGGACAAGAAGCAATGGGTGGAAACTAATCAAGGAGAGAAGCAACCTAGAACTACGGAGAAACTTCCTGACAGTGAAAACAATTAATCAGTGGAACAACCTGCCTCCAGAAGCGGTGAATGCTCCAACACTGGAAGTTTTTAAGAAGAGACTGGACAGCCATTTGTCCGAAATGGTGTAGGGTTTCCTGCCTGAGCAGGGGGTTGGACTAGATGACCTCCAAGGTCCCTTCCAACTTTACTATTATTATTATTATATACAGTCCTGTGCAAAAGTTTTAGACAGTTCTGGAAATATGCTGTAAATTAAGAATGCTTTCAAAAATGTAAGTGCTAATAGTTTATTTTTATCAATTAAAAAAATGGAAAGTAAATGAACAGAAAGGAAATTTAAATCAAATCAACACCAAACAGCACCAGTTTGACTGGGATGGAACAAAAATCATTGGCCATGATACTAACACACCATGCACATGAATTCATTGAAGGTTGGCATTCAACCAACAGATCTATCAATAAACATGTTGATTTGAAGCTAGCCTATGAACCCATAAGGAGCTGTATCAATCAAGCCACCAAACACTGACGACACTAACCACCTTCACTTGGTGACCTTCACACATAATGACCAGCCAGTCACATGATTCACTGATCACACAAGATCAATAAAAGCAGTGAAGAACTGAAACAAGAGTTGAGTTGAAGTGTCCCTCTGGGGATGTCACCTAGCCTGGTGATGAAAAGTTCAGAAGCTAAACAGCAAGCTCAGAGAACAAACCACCACCAACATTTACCACCCAAGCTACGAATATTTTCTATCATTCCTAAGGTTCTTGCTTCCAGAGAAACTGCTACATGTTTCACAGTGTTAGCAATCCTACAAATGCCCAATATTAACTTGCTTTAAAGATCCTCCTGAGGATGGAACTGTAGTTTCACTTATTAATGAAAGGTGAACAATGATTGAACCAAGGAGCCCAGCTGTCATGGTAAGAGAACAGATAAACCTTGTCTTTTCTGATTCTTGGGCACCCCTTCTGCAAGCAAGGGAAACAGAACACCATGTATAAGTACCATCTTGACATACGTTAATTATCTTTATATAAAAAGTTTTATGTGTTTCAGGTATTATAGATAAGCATTTCTTTCAAGATTTTGATTTTTTAAAAAAAATAACACTCCTGTTTTTTTTAAAACAAATTTAATAAATAAAATAAATGTATGCTTTAACAGTATTTGCCTTAGAGTTCATGAGAGCAACTTATTAGTTAATCTTGAATATGATGATTTCATGAATTATAAGTCTTTATGGAAGTTATGAGCTTGAATATGACAGCATAATTCAGCAATATCTACAGTGAGACTTGCTCAACAAAGTGTAAGGGTCAGCATAATTTAAGCTATTTCAGTATTTAGTCCAAAATCCATTTTAAAAAAAATGTTTCTCTTATTTTCCTTAGGAGGGGGAAATGTTCCAGCTCTAGGACTCTAGCATTACTATTGTTGCTATAACTAAACAATCCCTAAAAGCATTTCAATATTAAATACAAAAACAATTGTGATCATTCTGTTTACATGGATTTATTTTATTTTATTTTATTATTTTATTATTTTATTTTATTTTATTTTATTATTTTTTATTTTATTTTATTATTTTATTTTTTATTTTATTTTATTATTTTATTTATTATTTTATTTTATTATTATTTCATTTCATTTTATTTTATTATTATTTCATTTCATTTAGCCTGCCCATCATGTAAATTATAACTCTGGGTTGCTCATAATAATAATAATAAAACCAGAAACAAGCAAACCAGGAGTCTGGCCGCCAATTGCCAGATGTCAGACTATACCAGGGGTGGAGAACCTTGGCTCTTTTATGACTTGTGGACTTCAACTCCCAGAATTCCTGAGCCAGCATGGCTGGCTCAGGAATTCTGGGGATCAAAGTCCCACAAGTCAAAAGAGCCAAGGTTCCCCACCCCTGGATTATACAGTCCTTGAGCTACAGCCTCACCTATTCCAGCAGCTTTGGAAAACCCAACTCTTTACAGCTTTCCAGAAGACTAAGAGGGTGGGGACCTGCCAGATCCCAGAGGGGAAGTTGTTCCACAGGGAAGGGCTTGCTCGGCAAAGGCACACTTCTTACATCTCACTCCATGACAACACTTAAACGCATAGAGTACCCAGCCTGGATAAATAACTGGAGGTGGCTATTTAGCATCCTGCACTGTAGCAGGGCATGCTTGACAGCAGAAAGTCTTCAGATCTGACTGGAATACAGAAATTGCTGCTCCACTGAACCAAACAAAAAGAACAAATTCTTTGTGTCATTTACAGTACTCGTGACCAATATTCCCTTAAGAACTAAGGGATTAAAAAAAGTTATTTTGCCCTGCTCTACCAAAGTAGGAATATTTATTTAATTTTTAATTGGGTTTGTTTTCTTCCCATCTTTTATCAAAAATAACCCTGGGTGGCAAATAAATTATCCTAAGGTAGGAAATCTTCATGAACAAAGCTTTGGAATGCAACATTATAATGACACTATCTCCCTGCCTTGGCATGATGAAATTCCAGAGATATGAATGAAAGCAAGAGTTATAATTTAAGACTTCTTCTTCAAAACCATACAGCACTATTTAGGCTTTTCTGTTTTTCTCTGCTATCTCTTCCCATCATCTACTTTCCCACAATAATTATATTCTCCAGGGAGAGAGTGACAGACACTGCTGGATAAGTTCTGTGACTTCTCTGGAAACAAAATCAGGTGAATTAATTACAATAGAAGGATGGTATCCTTCATAGCTAAGTTTCTGCCTGAAGCTTAAATAATAGGCTGGGAATTTTAAATTGGCAACTGGAAAATCTGGCTAAGGTTTCTGCTGCCACATGGACACAATCTTTCTACTCCTGGGCTGTTTGGCTTGTGCAAAGTGGAAGATGCCTTTTAATGTGACAGTATTCTTACAGCTTTCTGCTTGGGGATGTGGAACTCCACACTCCATTAATCTGTGCAGATGATGATTTATTCAGGCATGGTGAATACATGCATCTTATATCTGCCTGGAAACAGAATTTGGAAGATGGGATTCTTGACTAATATTATTCAACATGCGAAATACAATAACATTCAGCTTGTGATTGTTTTACCAATGAAAAATGTGTTTCATAAGATCACATAGTTTACTGATAGGAGAGACAGCACCTCAAGTGCTTTTCCAGAAATTGGTTCATTCCCCCCCCCAATTTATTCATCAGAGGCCAGATGATATCAAGTTTAAAAGTCTAACAGCTGGAAGAAAGCTTTCCAAAATTTCAATATAAATTGAGAGCAAAAAATCACATGATTGACTAACTCCCTGTATTTAAAAACTTGGTCAAGAAAAGGTTGGACAGTCTCATGAGCCAGCAGAAGATCCTTGAAAGCAATAAAACAAGCAAACTTGGCAAACAATTTGACTACTACAAAAGTGACTGTGCAACACTGAGCTAATTCTAGTGTGTTGTAGGGCTACATTAACAGAATCTTGCAAGTTCTGAAAGTACAGTTCTCTCCCATCTTCTTTCTCCCACAAAAATTAGGGTGCATTTCTTCTAAGCCTCTTGACCTGCTCACTAAGAACTGTGGACTACACTGCCTCTTATCTGACCATTCTCTGGGCAGCATCTCTGGCCCAGCCCCCCAAGGTCGTTCCCACAAACCATTACAGGGATAAAGTAAGCCAGCTGACTTTTCAAGAAAAATTTTGGCCTAGCAACAAACATACACAATGCAATCCTATTTGTGACATCTAGACTCATTCTCAGCCCTCAGAACTCTCTAAGCACCTGATACCAAGTTTTAAAGCCTCCCCTGTGTTTGTTTTTGTATTATATAGCGTACTCTTTTGTATTTAGTGTCATATTTAGTATTTCAAGACATGATTGAGGTTCCCTTTATATTCTCTGTTAGAGGTTTTTTGGCATTTAAAACCTGGATGTTCCCTCAGAGATTTGGGTCAGGATGTTAATTAATTCACTTAGTTGACTGGCTGAAAGATACAGTATTGCTTTGAGATTTATTTATTTTTTACTTCTTACCTGGACTTTAATTTATGAATTATGGTTGCTTGTTTTATTGCAGTGTACTTTTGAAACTTTATACACCACCTAAAGGTAAATAATACATATTTACACACATATTTGCCTAATTATCTTTTTCATGTTTCAAAATAGGAAAAAAGGCATATTCTACTGGTTGTGTGCCTACAAAATTGTCAGATTCTGTCCCCATTGCTTGTACAGATTGTTGAGGAGAAACTATTCTGCTCCCTTGCTGTGTTTTCCAGGGCCTTTTCTTACAACATTCTTCATTTTCTCTATATATTTTTTTGCATATAATTTTATTAAAGGTTTTATTACAATAGTAAAAGCTAACACAAGCTAAACTTAAAGAAAAAAAATAGTAAGAAAGAAAAAAAGAGAAAAAAAAGCATACGGTAAAGAAGAAGAAAAAATATTTTTAAAAATGACTTCCAACCTTTATTACAAGTATTGACAATTCAGTTACTCTTCACCCTCTATAACAGGGGTTCCCAACCAGGTGTGCCAGACAATATTCCAGGGGTGCGAAAATTTGGGTTTCCAAAATTATAGTGTATATGCATAATTCATTGCCATTATTTCAAACTGTTGTAAGGGGTGCAAGAATATATCAGAAGCATTCTAGGGGTGCAGGGTATAGAAAAGGTTGGGAGCCCCTGATCTATAACATTACAAACAAGTTCCTTTTCACCCCATATTATGTCCCTTATCTATAAACAAATCTATAAAACTTTTCAATGGGGGGGGGTCAACAAAAAGTCTGTAAACGTTTGCCAGAATTTTCCAAATAAATATTTTAACCTTGATCAAGTACAACTTTATATTCCTACTCTAACAGTATTAATCCTTAGTTCGTTCAAATTGTTATTTCACTTCAATTCTTCTTTATTCTATCATAAGGAGTTCTTCCAGGGTTTAACGAGCCTCTTTTGTAGATAGAAAAACATTTTCCAGGACATTCTCTTGGTTTGTCATTTGTATTTCTCCTTTCATTTTTAAAACCTAAGCCAATTTATTTTGTATATACAAAGTGTTCTTTTCCAAATTGTTCTCTTGGCCTGTCATTTCTAGTTTCACTTTGAATACTTTCTCTGTCTTATCAGATAAAAACTGCTCCAGATCAGCAATTTCCTCATTGACATCTTTTGGACATAATCCAGAGAATTAGGTATCATTACTGAGAATGTTGATACTACAGCTATTAATATCTGCCTCCATTCTTCAAAGATCTCCTTTAATATTTTTATTGTTATGATATTTTGTATCATTTTGCAAAGTCTCAGCCAACATCAAAAATCGGTTTGTATTTTTCCCCTTATACTTAGAATCTTTAATCTCCTCTAATTTTAAAATCATAAAAGTCTTTATATTTGTTATGAGCCAAAATAATTCAGGTTCCCAAGAAGCTATTCATTTTTTATAGTTAATTCCAAAATCTTACAGTGCAAATCAATATTCCAAATTTAACTGAACTCTTAATCCATTTGTAACTTTCTTAGAACCTAATCTTATTTAGTTTCCTTCAATTCGTTTCAAATTCTTTTAAGTTCTTAAGCTTGTAATTAATTTTTCTTTTGTTCAGAGCTAAAGCTAAACTGACCTGGAAACTTTTCAAATTTGTTGTTCTGAAGGTCTCATTAGAACCTTCTCTAAGCTCTAAGATGGTTAATAGGCAATTTCTGAAAGAATAGAATAGAATAGAATAGAATAGAATAGAATAGAATAGAATGAGTTGGAAGGGACTTTGTAGGTCATCTAGTCCAACCCCCTGCCCATTAGAAAGTAAGGCTTGCAAATCTAATGTCCTAACCCCCGGTCTGTGGACCAGCACCATTCCGCAGCATGCCAGAAACCGGTCTGTGCAAACAAGCAAAGCCCCATCCGCAGGATGCAGGCAGCACACAAAACCACGCCCCCTCTGGTCCGTAACAAAACCTCTCTCCATGGAATCAGTTCCTGGTGCCCAAAAGGTTGGGGACCTCTGCTTTAAAAGACTCCACCATGGTTACAAGTTAGTAGCTACTCCCTTCCTCTCCTCGTGCTCAAACCTGACTGCTGTCCTGTGATCTCATGAGAAGCAGCCATCCGGAGTACATCTGGGTGATCTCCCATCCACTCAGTATTTGGAGAGTTTCCGGAGAACCAGGTTTTTTGGTCTTTGCTATGGTCATCAGTGCCTCTTTTGTGGAGTATCTTCGTTTGCCATGCCTTCCATGGAAGTCTCTTTTCCTACAACATTCTAACAACTTGTTCTGTTTAGTTTTACTTATCTAGTTATGGCATATTGCTTGCTCCATAGGATGTTATTTTCTAACATGAAATAGTCAAATATTGCTTTTAACTAGTTTTCTTTTCTGGTCTGATGTGATTCAGGAAAATGGTGTTTGCTACAGGGGTTGCACTATATTTTACAGATATTTCATAAAACTCTTGACTCCTCTTTTTGTTTATTTATAATGAATAAAGCATAATTCTTCACTGTGATAAACAAATGTCTATTTTTCATTTGTATGCTAAAATAGTACCAAAGTTACAATTATTGGAAAGAAAATAATGCAGTTTCTTGATGCTCAGAAGACAGCATTTTAAAAAGACTATCACTGAAAGATCACAGTAATTTTTGTGATGAATGAAACTGGAATGTGATTAAATATATTTTATAGTCTGTTGAGCATCAAAATAGGAAAGTGTCTCCTGCACAGACCTTCCAAAGTGGCAGAATGTAAAGTAGAAAATCTTTATGCTTAATGGAATGAAAATTGCATATAAAACTCAATTGGTTTTGCATGCTTGCTTCCTGCTTTACTTATTTGTCTCTGTCTGTGTGTAAGTATGTACATGTGTAAACATGTGCATGCATTTGTTGGCTGATTATCTTTTGCTCAGTTGAAGATATCATCTACAAATGGCCTCTTTGATTCTTATCTTATAGCAGTAGTGGCAAATCTATGGCACGCGTGCCAGAGGCGGCACTCAGAGCCCTCTCTGTGGCACATGCACCGCCACCACTAGCAGCTTGTGCAGGTCCATTAGGCTGCCACCGCCCAGAGCAGCAGCTCTGCCCAGCACAAAGCAGGCAAAATGGCTGGCTAGCAAGCTCGAGTAAAGGTGTTAGAGCATCTAGGTGGCCATGCCTACCTGGCCACACCCACCCACTCTGCTGTAATCATCCTGGCCATGCCCACCCAGTGGGCCACACACCCCACCCTCCCTGAGGGAACCACAATGCTGATGTGGCCCTGGCACTTTGCAATAAATAAGTGTGTTTTGGGTTGCGGTTTGGACACTCGGTCTCTAAAAGGTTCACCATCACTGTCTTATAGCATACACTAAAAATAAAGAAATCTAACATATTTTAAAAACCTACTGGCAAAAATAAAATGAATTCTCCAGAATTACTGTTTCCATCTAGAAGTAATAATACTAAAACAGAATATGTAGCATTGGTTTATGTAGTATTGGAATTTCTCCACATTACTGGTATTTATATGAGAAGAAAATGCCAAGACACAAATTTCATCTGTAAAGTCATTTTTTTAACTCAGATGATTTGTTGTATTTTAAGAGAAGGTAATAACTTATTAAAATTGTTCATATTTATTGTTATGAAGAGGAAAGTAATTTCTGTATATCTTTCTTTTCTTTTCTTTTTCCTCTTTCTTTTCTACACTTTCTATTTTTGGGGTAGGATTATTTTTAGTTTGCATTAGTTTTCTCTTTTTAATTGTAATGCTTAACAAAATTGCAACAAAAAGCAATACTGATTGTTTTGTCAAAGCAAAACACATCACTTTGCTTCATGCCAGGGTGTATCTCTTCACTGAGGCAAATTTAAGTCACTTTACTCAGGGCTAAGAAATACTATTATTTTACATGCAGAAAAAGTGACAGGCTTGATTTTTCTAGTCCCATACATTCACAGACATTTCAAACACTGTCTCTCTCAGGCATTCATTACCTTATCACTGCTTTTTTCTGTAATTGAAAATTATCCTATCTTCTTTTTAGTCTGCCAATCTTAGACATTGTTGACTCACATAATCCAATATTCTGACTCTATGACAGTTTCATGTGTTCTGACCATGTTTATCAATGTTATGTATACAGACTGAGTTTTAAAATTATTTTAAAATATAATGTGGTCTGCTTGCTCTGACTTGTCTAACTCTGTACATTTCGTGGTCGTACCTGCCAGCAGTTCCCCTCCTATTGACCCTTTGTTCAGCTATCTATGTTTCTCTTTAGTTTTAAGACATTTGGCTGATGATCACCTGTTCTAACATGAACATAATGTCATTTGCTAGCTTGATTGTACCTGCATCTAACCTCACCCTGTTTGATGAATACTGAAGCAATGAGTGAACTTTCTCCCATTCCTCATGAAAGCCATTTTCCCTCTCTTCTTTCACCTTAGCCTCTTGAAAGAGATCTCTCAAAAGCTTTCATTCTTGCCCCCCAAGAGATGTGTAAAAGTTAGCATGGGACAATGTTCTTGGCTTCTGTATTCTTTTCCTATGTTGCAATCATTTTGACACAGAGACAGGCATTCTTAGCATCAGTTTACGGATGGGTGAATTGAAATTTACAGAGATGTCTCTCAGGATGATGGCCAATGAACTATAGATTGGATTTCTGAGCATCAAGAGTTGGCTCTAAAACTTAGCTCAATTCAGCTTCAGAACTTAATCTGTAATGATGCAATGCCTCTTAAAGAAAGGAGAGCCACTATGACACAATAATTAAGGTGCTGGAATGGTACTAGAGAAACCCAGGTTCAGGTCCACACCCAATCATGGACCTTACTGAGGAGTTAGTCATTTGAACTGTTATTGTTGGGATAATGGAGTTGGGGTGGGAGAAGAACATTGTGCATTTCTCAGAGGAAAAAGAAGAACAGAAATTCAATAAAGACAAGATAGCTTTGCCAATTAGCTTTCCTTTCCCTTCCATTTTTACTAATATAGCTTTTGGTATCTTCCTTATGACACTCTATCCAGGAAGACACTCTATCCAGACCAGCAACAACAGCTGATGTTCATAAAATTGCCCTACATGACAGACATTGAATAGGTCTTTTCTCCATCCTGATTATCTGCTAAGGTTTTCTTTTTGGTGAGAGAGATCACCCACAGGTACATGTTCTGTACATCTGACTTTTTTTATTTTGCTAATTGGGACCCTTGCAGAGCTGGAAGGACAGTTCACATTTCCATTACAACATATTAGCTTTCAGAGTAAGCATGGCCAAGAGAATAAAAGTCCATATTGATATAAGATATAGGATCCAACTGCTGATGGCTCAAAGAATTTCTGACACCAATTTTCTCTATATCTGCAGGCAATTTTATCCTTTAGGAGACTGAAATCCATTTAAATGTTTAACTATGACAACCATGACATTTGGAGTGACTGTATGTGATATAACTGAGACAAAGTACCTGAAGAATTCAGAGGGAGACTAAAATACATAATTTATCAAAAGGTGCTGCATATCCTAGATTTGCTATAACTTTATTTGTCAATTGAAATTGAATTTGGGGTTTTTTCCTCAAGGAAAAAACATCCAAAATGTCAAGAGAAGCAAAAACAATTTGGTATATTATTTGTCACTGATTTATGCTGGACGGAAAATTAAACATAAAACCGTTTTTCTCAAGACTAAATACCAGAAGAGTGCAGAGGAAGCTGAAAAAAAATTGATAGGAAGGTGAATAAAACAATTTTAGAGAGAAGGTTTATTCAGTACATTTTAATCCCATCCTTTCCCTAGGAGCTTAGAATCTCCCATATCCACACACAAAGTCAGAGTATTCCTTACAACAGTCTTGTGAAGTAGATTTGATTGTGAATTGTTGACTTTGTGCTGGTTATCAAGCAAAAGTGAAATTTGGGCTCCTCTGATCTGATTTAGTTATTCCCCTTGTTATAGTAACATGAAAACAAGAAGAAGGATTTTTTTCTCCCTTGCAAACGCACTCAACTGCAGACCCCTGCTTGTGCAGTGGTTAGAATGCAGTATTGCAGACAAACTCTGCCTACTATTAGGAGTTCGATTCTGACCTGCTCAAGGTTGACTCAGCATTTCATCCTGAGGTCGGTAAAATGAGGACCCCTAGTGTAAAGCACTATGGGGCAGTATATTAGTCTATTGCTATTGCTAACTCCAAAACAGCCTCCAAACCAAGCCTAATCTGACTTTTAGATCATCAGAAACTGGGCACAGTTATCAGTTCACTTAATATCTTGTTAGAAAGATAGATCTTTCTTGCTCAGTGTGTTTAGGGCTTAGTCCTCTAAATCACTAACAAATGGAGCAGGACTTTGTCTAAATCCTTGTGAATTTTGCATTCATTTCTTTGGCAGCAATTTAACAGCTCATCTGCAGATGGTACGTATTTTATCTGCAGAAATATTCCCATGAAAAGTGAAGAGAACTTGTAAGAAAGAATGCAAACAGAGCGTGAAACAGTCATCATGGACTATTAATGTATCCTTAATACATGAACTGAACTGGAAACACATCACTGAAAGAAGAGGTAGGAGAGTTGCTGCAGGCATGCAGCTGCCTCTATACCCTCTTCTCCATGCTATGATCTATGGATATGACATCCAATACACTTTTTTCCCTTCTCTCCCTTCCTTTCTCC
Source organism: Crotalus tigris (assembly GCF_016545835.1). Lineage (NCBI taxonomy): Eukaryota > Metazoa > Chordata > Lepidosauria > Squamata > Viperidae > Crotalus > Crotalus tigris. Next base: position 15,611 of record NW_024097714.1, read on the forward strand.
TTCAGGAGCAGTGAAGAGATCCAATCAGACTATAAGAAATGCTGAGAGGGGGAGGAAAAGGTCATCCTGAAACCCCCATTGTTATTCTTTCAACAGCACATCCATTTCTACGCAAAAATATATGTCAGCACAATGAACCTGTTTCTATGGATGGGTTGGATCTGCCTCTGAACTACCAGGCTTTAGGATCTGCCTTCTACCTCATCTAGCATTGCAGTTGATGGCAACCACTTCTTTATTTGGCCTTTCTTTCGGTATCTGCTTCCAGTCCACTATGAGTTTATGGCTCTAACCCACATACTGAGGCTCCACTTCACAGAGAAAAGTATGGATAGTTCTCGAATTTCAACCATTCATTTAATGACCATTCAAAGTTACAACACCACTGAAAAAAGTAATTTATGACCATTTTCCACACTTTCCCGGACACTTGGCATCTGACATGTATTTACGATGGTTCCAGTGTCCCAGCGGCATGTGATCACTTTTTGCAACCTTCTGACAAGCAAAATCAATGAGGGAGCCAGATTCACTTAACAGCATGTTACCAATTTAACAACTGCAATGATTGATTTAACAACTGTAGCAAGAAAGGTCATAAAATGGGGCAAAATTCACTTAACAACTATCTGGTTAGTGACAGGAATTTGGGGCTCAGTTGTAGTTGTAAACCAAGAAATATCTGTATGCACACAAAGGAGCTTAACTTTAAGGGGAATTTTTCAAATTGTGCCAATGGAGTCCACATATCTGCTGCTGGCTTCTATAACTTACATGCAAAACATCCCATTTTTAATCTTTGGTTGAGAAAGACCTTTGTCCAAGTTGCTTATTGGCTCCTAACATCTATCTACAGAGATTCTCAGTCATCCAGGTCATAGATTCTTTTTCATAAGGCAACTGGACTTTCAACAAAGATGATCAGGGGACTGGAGGATAAAACATATAAATAACAGTTGCTGGAATTGATGAAGAATTAAAAGAATCAAAAGAATACGATAGCAGTGTTCCAATATCTTAAGGGGTTGCCACAAAGAAGAGGGAGTCCAGCTATTCTCCAAAGCACTTGAAGGCAGAACAAGAAGCAATGGATGGAAACTAACCAAGGAGAAAAGCAACCTAGAAATAAGAACAATTAGAACAATTAATCAATGGAATAACTTACCTCCATAAGTTGTGAATGCTCCAACACTGGAAATTTTTAAGAGGAGATTGGACAGCCATTTGTCTGAAATGGTATATAGGGTTTCCTGCCTGAGAAGGGGGTTGGACTAGATGACCTCCAAGGTCATCCAAGTAGCTTCTTCAGCTCTGATTGGATGGTGGGGAATGGAAGAATTTATACTCCTTGCAGACAGCTGGTCATTTGTTTGAAAGAGGGGTCAAAGAGGCCATCTGTGTCAAAATTGAACAGCCCTCTTTCAGCAGAGGGGGAGGGATACAACATCATCTATCTCCAGTCTACAACACAGCTCTTTCAACAATTCCAGGAAGGCTCCACACCCATTTGCACCACTCATGTGACCCTAATGACACAGATAAACCTCCAAGTGGCCTCAACAACTCTTTAAAAGAATGTAAATGACCAGCTGTCTGCAAGGAATATAAATATAAATCCTTCCATCCCCACCACCTAGTCAGAGCTGAAGAAGCTTCTTGGATAAGAAGCGAAATGTCTTCAAAGAAAAACAAGAAAGTCCAGTTGCCTCGTGAAAAAGCATCTTTGGGACTCCTAACATCTGTTTTATATACCAGCCTCCCACAGTCTGTTATTCTCCAAAACTGTTAGGGTGGAAATTCCCCAACTTCACATTAATTTAGCATGCTAATTAGCATGAGCAGTGTACTGCATAGACAATACTATGCTAGATAGATCAGTTTTCCATGCTAACAACTCTAAAACTAAAATGTACGATATGGTTAACAAGTAGACTCAAATCCTGTTAAAAGATTGAACATAGAATATTTAGTATGAAGGTACTTATACCTTAAGAGTCCCTATAAGGAGGAAACCATTTGGATGGTAATCAGTGGCTAACATAACATCTATAATAATGACTGTTATCATCCAGTTGTCATATATATTGCAATGCCTGAATAAGAGAGAGATTATGTTAAGAAGGTCAAGAGCTAAAATTGCAGCAAACTACTGCAGATCTGGATAGTACCTAGTTTCGAGAATGCTGAACATTTGGGGAGGAAAATGTGAGCGTGGAAGATACTGTAAATTCTAGCATCAGAATTTCAATAATAATAATAATAATAATAATATGATTGTGTATGAGATAAGAAAAAAGAAAATATAGTCAATGCTCCTAACACTCGAAGGATATTAATTCAAAAGACATCAGAATACTGGGCAGCTTACATATATATATATATTGGCAGTGTGGTTTCTAGGGAATATGTCCTTAGAGAGGTATTGCCTCTAATTTAAACCTAATGTTTTACATTTAAACAGAACGTTTTGGATTCACAGTGTGCTATTATTCTCCTCTTACCTGGTATGATTTCACCCCAAGCATAGCAAACTGAAAAGTTCAAATTGACATTTTAGAAAACAATAATTACGGTATAACATTACTATAAATAACACTAGATAGTTATATTAGATTTTGACAACAGAGTTACTTGTGTTGACTGTCGGTATTTTGAATGAGTTTCATATCATGAAATTAGATTATTTTTAAATGACAGAATGATAACTTTGCAAGGGAACATTTAGGCCATCAAGTCCAACCCTCTTCTCAACCTAGAAATCCAATTAAAGCATTTCAAACAAGGGAATTTACACTTCACTTGAATGCATCCAATGCAGGGGACCTCTGTATTCTTCTGGTAATTGTTTTGCATTTCATTACAATAGCAAGAATTTCTGTAACTCAATAGTGAAGAAAATTAAGTTGTATCTGTATAGCAACAGTTAGAAAACCCTGCTCTATTATAAAATCTCTAAAATTAACATACGGTCTAATGCACTGTTATTTAGCCTGAAGAAAAAAATGCCTCGGGGTGGAAATGATAACATCCTTCAAATTATTGATAGGCTTTCAATCCCCAAAGGGGGAAAAATATCTATAGCAGGTAGAAACTAGTCCAAATGGACAAATTTCAACAAGGTTGTCGGCATCCAAATATTTTACCAAACTTCTTAACAGCAGGAACAGTTAGATATTATAGCCAATTATTAGCATGAATAAAAGAGCTTTCCATCTCTGAAATTCTTCAAACAGAAGCTAAACAGTCATCTTTCATAAAAGAATTTGGAATATTCTGCATGAAAATAGCAATTGGATTAGATGGCTCTCAAGATTTGCTTTAACTCTGTCATTCACTTGATTATATATAATCCAGTCATGTGTTTTAGTTCTCTAGACAGGATGTATGAAATTGTCCAATTTTTCCTTCCATGGGTTATTTGGTAAAAGGGCTTGCATTCCATGTCACCAAGAGCTCTACCATTGGAAATGTACACACTGTCAAAACTCTCACCTATGATAGGCAGCTTACATATATGATTGTTCAGGCTTCATATGACCCACTGTAGAAGGAAATGCAATCCACCCCAATATTCAAGAAAACTAAGTGGACATTCACAATTAGGATAATGTTAACCAAATACTGAAGACGAGCCCTAATATTGGAAAATATCCAATGGACTCCTGGGAAGAGCCTAGGGAAAGTAGGGGGGTTATTTTGTGGTTAGATTAAAGCTGAAGGCCATCCAGCTGCTATGTGGCCAAATGAAAAAGGACAGTGCAATGCTGCAAATATACCATTGTTATATGTCAAAAATCATGAATAATGCCATCAAGACTGAATTGGACATACTGGAATGGAAATGGATCACTTTATATCAAAGAAGAATCACATACTATGGCAGACAAGGCAATCACTGGTGAAAAGGAAACGTTATCACTACTGTATTAACAAAAAGGTATCAAAGTGTGTCTCAGATAAAACTCCAAAAGTGACATAATGAACTAGTAAGAATCCAAGGCAATCCATTTAATAGTAGGACGATCTAATATTCTGATTCAATTACCTATGCAAAGGATGTGGGAGGTGAACAGTTTTGTGATGACTTGAAATACCTTGTTGACACAACATCAAAATAGAGAATATACTAATTATAAGAGATTATAATGTTAACATTGGAAGGAAAATGGCATCTGGAAAAATGAGAAAAATAATTTCAGTATATGAAATGAAGCAGAAGGGATTAATAAGGCTCTACCAAAACATATGTTTATAACAAATATCTTCTTCCAAAAAGGTAAAAATGTATATACATGAACATCACCAAATGGACAACACAGAAATCAAACTGTTGTACAGTCTGCCGTCAGAGGTGGAGAAGTTCTATTTAGTCAGCAAAATTAACATCTGGTATTGACTTTGGCTCAGATCACAAACTCCATCTTGCTGAATTACAAATTAAGCTGAAGAAAACAGACCATCAATATATGTACAAGCTCAGCAATTCTCCATATGATCATGACAGGAAAGGAAAAGGAAAGATTTAATGGATTAAATATAAGTAAATGGAGTGCCTAAATAACTCTGCAGTGAGATGCATGACATCATTAATTGAAATTAGGTTCATTGAATTCTTCATGAAAGGTAGAAAGCAAAAGTCAGCTAAATTGAAGACAATTTGCCCAACTAAATACAGAGTTCCAAAAAAGAGCAAGAAGACAGAGTTCGATTTAATGCAAACAAATTGAGGAAAGACCAGAGATTTCTTAAATTTTTTATTATAAAACCAAGGAGGTGCAACTAGTGGTAGAAAGGGAGGAGGAAGAGATTGAATTCCACTGGGAAAAAATGATATAAAGACGAGACAGTACAAGTATATGGATGAACTGCATAAAAAAGTTCCTAAATTTTATGATGCATTGACAATTTGACCGCTGAACTAAAGAAAGACTTTTTAGAAAGTGAAATTATATGGGTCCTACAAAATATTCTTAACAATGAAAGTGCAGGACTTGATTAAATAGCAGCAGAGCTCTTTAAAGTTTTGCAAAATGATACAGTTAAATTGCCCTTTACAGCTTGTAAACAAGCATAGAAAACATAGTAGTAGCCAAGGAACTGGAAAAAAAAGTAATTTCCATTGCATATCAAAGAGAGAGAGAGAGAGAAACGTACTAAAGATATGCTAAACAGTATTCAAAATTTTGAAGTTGAGATTTCAACAACAATAGAATAAAATGGGCAGATACATAAACTGAATTAAAAAGGGGCGGACATGCATATCTGACATTCAATGGATAATGAAAAATGAAAGGGAATTCCAAAATAATGTCTGGTTTGTTTTATTGATTATTGCAACACAGTCGATGGCATAGACTACAACAATGATAGTGTTTAAAAACATCTTATCTGCCTAATGAAGAAATTAAATAATGACCATTCAACCAGAAGAGCAACTGAATGGTTCGAAATTGGGAATGGAGTGTGCCAAAGTTGTTTACTATCATTTTATTTATTTAATCTATATGCAGATTATTTAATTTATATGCAGATTATAACAATAAGTAAAGCCAACTGAACGTAAATAATTAAAGCAATTGAAATAGTAAACTACTTCACTTCCTAAGCACAAAGATTCCCAAGTTAGCTACAATATTTCTGCTGTTTAGGAGAAATAGACAAAATACCAAAGTGTAGAGATTTCATCTGCATTACAGAGACTGTAATGGCAACAAAGATCCATATTGTCAAGTCCATGAGTTCTCCATTTTAACATACTGTATGGCTGTGAATGTTGGATCATCAGTAAAGCTGAGCAAAGAAAAGAATGAAGCCTCTGATTGTGTTGATGGAAATAATCTTAAGAATAACTTAACAAATAGTAAATAATTCAGTACTACCAGATGTAAAACCAGTCTGGTCAGAGAAAGCAAATAATAATAAAGCTGAAACTAAAATAGTCTGGACACTTAATGTGAAAAAAAAAGAGCTTGATGCTTAGATGATCAGGAGAGAATAATTTAAAAAAAGCTGAAGAAGACAAGGTGACTGGACACCGTTACTGCTGACACAAGCATGAGCTTTCAAGACCTTGAAGAAGCAATCAGACAGTTTTTGTGAACCAATGTCTTTCAGGTCATGAAGAACTGGAAGTGACAGAAAGATCAAATGAGCCATTGTTTCCATAAATGTGAAATATAGGTGGAAAGACACTAGCTGAAAGATGTCTAAAATGAACCAATGTTGGAATCTATATCTCTTCAATATAAGTATAGGATTAGCTCTTCTAATCATTCAGTGTTTCTCAAAACATACACATGGTGCTGACTGCAATTGCTATTTCATCTGAACCTCTACAGAAGAATGCCATTCAAAACATTAAAGAAATATTTACATGCAGATCTGATCAGCAGGAAATAAATGTATTGGAACATGTATGAGAAATTACACAGAATTACCAGTAATACTACCATCAGCCAACTTTTCCAAAGCAAAATTTAATTCAACATAGCTACCTGAAGCCCTGAAAATACATTTCTCCTGGATTTTTTTAAAAAGGGATCTTTATTATACAACTTTGGCTAATTCATATCATCATTTTTATGACTGTTGCTAAGTTAAACATTTAACCTTTTCATTCCTTCATACTGTCTTCATCAAATCCAGCATTCTTCATTTGCCAGTAGTTCTTTCAACATTCCCAAGCAACACAATCAAATTCTTCATCTATGCAAGAGGTCACTGGACATTCAAAAGACCAAATTGGATATATATGAATTTGAAGAACCATATCGAGAATCTTTTAAAAGCAACAATGGTATCATCTTATAATTGAATAAATAACACAAATTATGTATTTTGCTTGAATCATGTCATAACAGGGTAATATGAAAGATGTACAGTATATATACTTTGCATCATTTCTACAAAACCATGACATGCACAATAACCAGTTCTCCCTCCTTGCCTCAGACATTTCTTCAAAGCATACAGCTAATAACAGAATTTAAGTCCTCCAAATCGATGCCCACCAGTTCTGAAAAGCTCTCATACGTTGTCTAGACAACGTTCAAGGTATATAATGAGGCCATGACTAACACTTGCCCTTTTGTTTTAACATACTCATCAAAACGTGGCAAAATCATTCAACCCAGACCTGTTCAACATTAAGGTAGTCACATCTCACCAATAATGAAAGATCTGCATTGATGCCAGTTGCTTTCCAGGGTCATTCAGGATGTTGGTCTTAATATTTGAAGATTCAAATTGCTTTGGGTCTGGCGGCGGCCCTTTGAAGAACCATTGTAAACCTATTAAAATTTTCAGGAGATGCTCTTTTGCTCAAGGGAACTTCATACATGATGCATAAAAGAAAGGCCCTTCTCCTATATCATTTTACCAAATATGGAATGCTCTTCCTTGGAAGCAAGATTGGATTATATTTATACAGTACTTTTGCATAAGAGGTTTTGATATGGATGCTTAATTCAATCACGTAGAATTATTGTTAATAAAGGTTCAAACACTGCTGAAATGCATTGCTGTGATGTTTTAATAAATAGTACTGTGATTTTTTTCTTACAAAAAGTAGAATGAAGAAATAATGGATGGAAACTAATCAAGGAGAGAAGAACCTAGAGCAGTAGTTCTCAACCTTTTTAATGCTGCGACCCCCCAACCGGTCGTAAGTCGAGGACTACTCAACTGGTCGTAAGTCGAGGACTACTCAACTGGTGCAGCACCGTTTGCAGAATGGGACTTTTGGCGGGCTCAGCAAGGCAGAGACAGCCTGGACAATTCCTATTGGCTTTTGAAAGCCAATAGAATTAGACTCTATTCAAGAGAGTCTACTCCATTGGCTTTCAAAAGCCAATAGAATAAAAGGGAGTAGCACAGCTAAGGAAAAGGGGAAAAAAATGGGGGACTGCGTTGTTTGGCGACCTCCATGAAATGGTCATTCGACCCCAAATAGGGTCCCGACCCACAGGTTGAGAACCACTGACCTAGAGCTAAGGAGAAATTTCCTGACAGTTAGAACAATTAACCAGTGGAACAACCTGCCTCCAGAAGCTGTGAATGCTTCAACACTGGAAGTTTTAAGAAGAGACTGGACAGCCATTTATCCGAAATGGTATAGGGTTTCCTGCCTAAGCAGGAGGTTGGACTAGATGCCCTCCAAGGTCCCTTCCAATTCTGTCATTCTATTATTCTAAACATTGGAAACAAGCTTTTCAGCCTATGAACCTATTGAAATCTTTCATGAATAAAAACATACAGAATTCACTGTAGTGTGACACCTTCTTTAGAAACGAAGTCTTCATGGTAAGACAACTTGCCATCACAGTAAATAAAAAGTATGTTAGGAAAATGTGAATGAGCCATGCTTATTACAGGCTCTCCTACATATTCCCTTATTCTTAACAAATGTTTTGGGCTTCTTCTATAAAATAAAACTATGTCTTGGCAGCAAAACAAGACAGTGCTCAGTCACTCCCGGTCACTTGTTCTCCCAACTTTTTCTAATTGTTTCTTCTCCTGAGGAAAATAATAAGAAAATAAAACTGCAGTGTCCACAGAGCATTTTGAAATAAACAAGATGGCAGACACAGCACACTGATTCAAGTCTTACACCTTTGTATATGTATGTGATGCTCATTTATATATAAAGGGGGCAGGGTTTAGATTTCTGTTTTGAGTTTTTGCCTTGCAGAAACCACCTATGACAGATCAAAGCAGTATTTCTTAACTTTGGACACTTGAAGATGTGTGGATTTTCTCTCCTACTGGCTTGGGAGTTCTGGGAGTTGAAGTCCACATATTTTCAAGTGGCCAAGCTTGAGAAACACTGAATCAGAGTTACCTACTGACTACTTTTATTGACCTGGATAATCTTCTCTCTACCAGCAATATTCAGCTGCTTAGTATGTCTGATGATGTCAATGCTTGAATTGCTTCCCATCCTGATTATTCCACCTCAGGGCTGATGCCTCTATTGCCTCATTCTTAATACGACATGGCATGCCACATAAGAAGTACCCTTCTGAAACAGTAAGCATAAGTTCTGTAACACTTTTTTTAAAATGATACGTTCATGCCTTTCACACAGATTTATACATGAACTGCATACCATTCAGTTATCTTCTGAGTGCTTACTTCTGTTTCTTATTGAGCTGGTCAGACTGGAATTGATCTGTTTTGATTTAAGTAAGCTGTCAACATTGATGAATGAAAAATGAAAGACAAATGAGCCTGGAGAGAATACACTTCATCCTAGAACAGACACATCCCAAAACAGAGATCTGAAATGTCATGCCTAGATACTCAGATACTGATGACTGATTTATAAATACTCTTTACAAACTGACATAAACTAAATTTACAGTTCTATGAGAACCAATGATAAAGCTGTCCGATTCCTCCCATATTATGGATTTGTCCTGAAAGATCCAGTGATGTCACCCTTCTTCCCTCAAAAGCATTATTTCTAGTTTTCAACCCAGAGAAGGTATATAAAAATCCCCAAACAAATGAACAAAACAGACTCCTGCTCAATGAAAAATGAAACAAGCCCATAACTCGAGACTCTGGCAATTTGATTAGTATTGCTTTTTGAGTTTTTTTTTATTCAAGGCTAGTGAAACATTTATCCATAATGAAGTTGTAGACCAAGGGTGTCAAACTCAATTTCACTGAGGGCTGCATCAGCATTGCGGTTGCCCTTGGAGGGCCGGGTGGATGTGGCCAGAGTGCGTGCAGCTACTGAGTGGGCGTAGCCAGTTCTACATCATTTGCGTCAAGGGTGCCTGTGGGGGCCTGGGCAGGAGTGGGACAGATCTGAGGGTCTCTGGTAGAAGGGGGTGAGACCGAGGGGAGTGCCAAGGCATGGTCCATCGGGGCAAGTGCCAAGATGGCCACCACAAAATTGTACATTGGCTCCCGGCTGGCCTGGGCCAGGGGCAAGGCAGTGGGGGCTGTTCCTTCACTGTTTCCAGGATGGCTTCGCAGGCCACATGAAACTGCTTCGCGGGCCGCATCCGGGCCCCGGGCCTTGTGTTTGACATGTCTGTTGTAGACGCTGTTGGGTGGTAAATACTTCCATGAATACATAGAGGGTAATACCTTACCAGTCTTTCAGAATGCATAATAATAATAATAATAATAATAATAATAATAATAATAATAATAATGAGAAGGAGAAGGAGAAGGAGGAGAAGGAGAAGGAGAAGGAGAAGTTGGAAGGGACCTTGGAGGTCATCTAGTCAACCCCCTGCTCAGGCAGGAAACCCTGCTGTCCAGTTTCTTCTTAAAAACTTCCAGTGTTGAACCATTCACCGCTTCCGGAGGCAGGCTGTTCTACTGGTTAATTGTTCTAACTGTCAGGAAGTTTTTCCTTAGTTCTAGGTTGCTTTTCTCCTTGATTAGTTTCCACCCGTTGCTTCTTTTTTTTTTATTGAAAGTTTTTAAAATTTTACAATAAAATACTCCCCCCTTCCCACCCCCCCATCACCCTCCCCCCTACTTCCCAGAGCTGAATACAGGGTTAAAAACAACAAAAAACATACAACTTAAATGAACATCAAACAATTATACATACATCCAAAAAACAAAATTTTAAATACTTTAACTCCAATACATAAAAGCAAAGATTCTAACCATTACCCTTAAACATAGATTATTCAAAAGCTAAATAATACTTTCTAATCTCATATTTATTCTGTATAAAATTCACCCATCTTTTCCACACCAAAATATATTTCTCTTGCGATTGATCTTTCAGATAAGCCGAAATTTTGCCATTTCGGATAAATAAGAAACTTTAAGAAACCATTCTTCTAAAGTAGGCAAAGAGTCCTTCTTCCAATATTGCCCAATCAGCAACCTTGCCGCTGTAATTAAATTCAACATTAGAATAATTTCTTTATCATCACAATCAACAATAATACCTAACAAAAATAATTGTGGTGTAAATTTTATCCTTCTATTAAAAATCTTCTGAATGTTCCACCAAATCTTAATCCCAAAAGCCTTTATATTTCTACATGACCACCAAATATGATAATACGTTGCGTCCAAACAACCACATCTCCAACATTTAGGCTGCACATTTGAATACATACGAGACATCTTTTGTGGATCAAGGTGCCACCTATAAAACATTTTATAAAAATTTTCTCGTAGATTTTGAGCTTGAGTAAATTTGACATTCCTCACCCGTTGCTTCTTGTCCTGCCTTCAGGTGCTTTGGAGAATAGCTTGATTCCCTCTTCTTTGTGGCAACCCCTGAGATATTGGAACACTGCTATTGTGTCACCCCCCTCGTCCTTCTCTTCATTAAACTAGACATACCCAATTCCAGCAACCATTCCTTGTATGTTTTAGCCTCCAGTCCTCTAATCATCTTTGTTGCTCTTCTCTGACTTGGCTCTTCTCCCCAGAAGTGGGGCCAAGCAAACTTTCAGGCATTGTTTTAGCCTAAAAAGCCTTTATTAGTATTACAGAGATGTCAGCACGGCATGGTAGAATTGCTAAGATCTGAATTTCCCTTCCTTTGTGCATAACATTCCAGGCATTTCCCCTCCCCTATTTTGGGGTCATGATTCACATCTTCCAATTAACTTGGAGGGCGAAGATTCACTTCCATTTCTTTTTCCTGGGCTTTCCTTATATTCTCCTCCCCTTTCACTGTCAACTGATTTAACTCTAAAAATACCAGACAGTTCTGCATATATTGTCAAAGCAAGAATATTCAATATTAGCAGCATTGATAGATGCTTGGAATATAGGTACTCTGACATTTTAATGAGGTCTCAACATGAGAATTTTTGTATGTGTATTCAGGTTTATCTGTTTTATTATTATTGATGTTTTATATGTTGTATGTTTCATGGGTCAGATACATGGTCTACTAAATGTGATTGATACATGCATTGCATACATACAGACACAAAATCCTGAAAGCAGGGATAGAAATCACTTTAATAAGAAAAATCTCAATTGACAATCAATTTTAAAAAAACAGCTAAGAGACAGAGGGAGAAAGAGCTTCTTTGTGTCTGTGAAATAGAATTTAATCTCCCTTTACATTTTGTGATCCAAGAAATGAGAAATCAGAAAACGAAGTACAACGGTACCAATTATATTGTGCACACCCAGCAATGTAGGTTTGTAAACAATATTGAATGTTTAGCAAAGGAGTTCCAGGGACATGAGATAGTCCACAATGGGCTCCACCTTGCTGTCACTTCTGAAGACCTTAAGAGAACTCTGAAGATGAATCAGCTGGATGGACTTTCACTTAATCTTATCTTCTGCCCTAACTGGGCAGAACCAGTCAGCTTTGGAAACCACAAGACAGCAGGTTAGCAGTTTGCTTACAAATTTCCAGCTGTTATCATTTTCAGATGCAGTGGTTGGGAAAGAGCTTTTAGTTATCAGAATTGTCAGCCCTGTTTGAATGCAAGCACACAACTGAGCTACCGCTTGCCAAGATATCAGGAATAAAAATATAGGCCCAGAGGGGGAAAGCCCAGCTTCAGGAACAACACAATCACAGCTACAAGCAGAATGGTTTAAGCTTCTTAAATGTTTCATGAAAATCTACTGCTTCTATTAATATTTTGCTATTCGTTTGGAATTTGCAGAACAAGAAATTCTGCACAGCGGTGCCTTCTAATAGCTGTTTTAATCGGTACATACAGAGGAACTGGTTAGGATAATTATTCCATATTAACCTGAAACTCAAAAAAATCTGCATTAAGATGCAGATTGGTTTTCCATTGCCTTAATCCAGTTAGATTCAAATGTAGGGGCTTAGTTTCAGGCTCTATGCATAGCTTGATCCCAGACTCTATGTGCAAAACCAAGCTAGTTTGTTAAATCATAGTTTAAGATCAAAGCTTTACATGTTGTACAAACAGTCTTAATCTAGTTTTAGCTTATATTTTGTCTAGTTATTGTGTGACCATAATCCATTTATGCTAACATGATTCAAACCCTATTGTCATCCCACCATATTGAATGGTAACATGCATACACACCTGTCATACACAAAATTTATCTCCTCCACCCTTTACTTTTAATGTGACCAGAATTGCTAGGGAACATCCTCTTCTGATGCCTGTACTCTCCTACATTAGGAAAATTATGGCCACTGCTGAATTTACAAAGGATTCTGTTTACTTTCAGTACAGACATCTAGGCTTCTAAGAATTCTGGGGTGATAGGGCTACTGGATCTGGGCTGCAAAATTCTGAACCACTATCAGGGGTATCAAACTGGTATCAAACTGGGGCTTGTGGGCCAGATGCGTCACGTGCAGGCCATGCCCACTCCACAAAGGCAAAAAACGTTGCGATACATCAGGATACGTCACATGACACAATCGAGTTTGACACCTGTGTACTAGATAATAGCAGATTACTCTAATATTTTGCTTTGATTAAGCACTCCCTTGAATTTCTGCAATTCAGATCTGGTAGTTTTTTTATATGTGAATACTAGGCTTTTCAAAGCCAATACTAGAACATGACAGCAGAACAAGTGAGGAAGCAGAAGAGAACCATGTGATCTTATGAAGACTTTCTTTGGAATGTCACTATGGATTATTTTAGATGCTCTTAATGAACATAAATATACCATCATACTGTGACATCTGAATGTTTTTGGCTACCACCTACTGCACATTCCTGCAAAGTCCAGGTCTTTGGTGGGAGACAGATAAGATTTCTCACATATCTGTCACTATCTTGTTTTCTTTGCTTTGACTTTCCTGCAGATCTATTTCAGACCCCTCGCCTACTCTTCACATTGCTGCCACAGGATTCGTGATCAAATCTCAGCTCTTTGGCAGGGCTATGCCTTTTTATATGTGCAAACCCAGAGATTAAATCTCAGCTCTTTGGCAGGGCTATGCCTTTTTATATGTGCAAGCCCAGCAGAATGAGATTAAAAAGTATTCAGGTACATGCTGATGTGGAGCAAAACAGCAGAAAAAAAATGTGAGCCCAGGACATTGTGTCTAACAATCCATGGGATTAGTTTAAGACAGGGGTTCCCAACCAGAGGTGCTCGCACCCCCTGGGGGGTGGGAGACGATATTCCAGGGGTTGTGAAAACTTGGATTTTCAAAATTATAGTGTATATGCATAATTTGTTGCTGTTATTTCAAACTTTTGTAAGGGGTGGGAGAATATATCAGAAGCATTCTAGGGGTGCGGGGTATAGAAATGTTTGGGAACCATTGGTTTAAGACAGTGTTTCTCAACCTTGACAATTTTAAGGCATGTGGACTTCATGCAATGCTGGCTGTGGAATTCTGGGAGTTGAAGTCCACATGCCTTAAAATTGTCAAGGTTGAGAAACACTGGTTTAAGAGATCAGCTACTGCAAAGTTCCCTCAGTAGAGAACCCAAAGTAATGGGATAGAAATCTTTCCTTCAGCATTTTTCTGATGAGAGGCCAAAGCAGCCTTGAGGAGGAGGTAAGTGCAATGGGCAGCAGTTGCATTTGGCAACCCCAATTTTCAGACCTATTAATATCGCAAATGGATCCTGTCCTGAAATTCCAGGGCTGACGCTATTATGCTGAGAACCAAATGAGCTATTAACTGCCCATCTGTTGTCATCAATTACATGGCAAACAATTAAAACAAAGAAGTTCAGTACAATTCATCTATAGAAAAGTACCAGAAAAGAACACACAGAGGGACCCTAACTTTTTTTTTTTTTTTCAGAAGACAAGATGTAAGAAAAGGTTCAACTATATTATGCAGACTGTAGTCAACCTGAAGAGCTCTGGATGCTAATCTTCCAATTTTGTGGAAGAATGATGATAGAATTTATAAAACAACATTGTGCAGTTATAAGGAGAATGACTCCCATTCTGAATAAAAGTATATAGGAAATTTACTCATCCTACTGTCTTTGAAAAATACAGAAGCAGGTTTAGAAAGCCCATTCAAGATCCAGAAAATGTCATATGGTTCACTTGAGTGCCAAAATTATACCTGTCACAGATAGGCTAGTAGAAATCCTAGTACAGGAGGCATTAGTCCAACTCGGGGCATTATTCTAGCAGCTCCCAAACTGAAAAAAAACAGTCTTTCATTCTAATAAAAAATTCTATCTTCCCCTTTTATTGAGTTAAATCTTACCTTTTTTTCTGGCAAGCAAAACCCTAAAACATGAAGAATTGTATGGTAATATCAGACAAAAGAAATACTTTCAATGGGCAGCAGAAATTGTCAGAGTAGAGATTAATTGATTCTTAGCCAAGAATTTTCTACAAAAATCTAACTTTTCTTTGTTGGGGTATTATTAGATACTTTAACACTGGGATTCCATTATCTTCTGCATTCAAAACTAATATCATGAATGGCACACATCTCTAACCAATATTCCATTCTTGGTGAATAACTATCTTGATGAATAATCATAGGTACTGAAATTCACCATGGACTAATTCTAGCAATTTTGCTCTAACCTGACATTAGAAAATTCTATAAAATGTATAAATACATATGTATACCACACTCTTTGTTCCAGGAACAGAAAGTACTGAAGTCTTTGCAATCAGTTATACAGTTATAAGGAGAGACTGGACAGCCACTCGTCTTGAATGGTATAGGGTCTCCTGCTTGAGCACGGAGTTGGACTAGAAGACCTCCAATGTCCCTTCCAACTGTGTTATTATTCTATACTGATCATTCATTTTATTTGGGAGTTGTCAGAGGTGGATAGCCAGATAATAGTTCAAATCCCTACTACGAAAAATTCAATTCATGGACCTTTGCATTTTTGGTGATTATATGCAATAGATTAGCTTTAGAGCAGGGGTGTCAAACTCAATTTCATTGAGGGCTGCATCAGCATTGTGGTTGCCCTTGGGGGGCTGGGTGGGTGTGGCCAGGGGGGTGCAGCCTACTGGGTGGGTGTGGATGGAGTGGGTGTGGCCTACTGGGTGGGCATGGCCAGCTCTACATCGTTTGCATCAAGGGTGCCTGGGGGGGCCTGGGCAGGAGTGGGACAGATCTGAGGGTCTCTGGCAGAAGGGGGTAGGACCAGGGCAAGTGCCAAGGCATGGTCCACCGGAGGAGCCTCACTGTTCCTCTCAGGCCATGCGGGGGGAGGTGGCTGGATGATGCCCAGAGCACTGGGCAGCAGAGGTCAAATGCCCAGCCTGGCCCTCAAGCACCTGTGGCACCAAGCCCAGCCCCACTTCCCCAAGTGGGCACCCAGCTGCACGTACCTCCTCAAGCCTGCTGCTGCTGTACTTGCTCTCCTTAGCCAAGTTGTTCATGATGGGTACGAGGGCAAAGTCAGAGGGAGGCGACCCGGCTTTGTATCCAAAGCTTCCTTAGCAATAGGACAGGAGACCCCCAGGATAGGCCAGGAGGAGGGGGCAAGGGGATGGTAAAAGGGCAGCAGAGCAGGACTAAGGCAGGACTTCTCTCAGACCCTCCCTCTCCTTTCCTTCTTTCCTTCCTAAGTACAGAGTGGTGGAAAAATATTTGAGATAAGGGAGGGAGAAAAACAGGCAAGAAACGCAGCTGGGGAAGTATCACCCTTTGTGAGGAATGAAGAAATGCACCATCGCCTGGAAGTGGCCAGCACATGGCCCTCACCTACTTCACATATCTGGCTTGGTGGGCTTTGGGGGAGGGGATACCATGAACAGTGTGAGAATCAATGTTACCTGCACAATGCCACCCAGCCCCCAGCCTGCCCAGTTTCGGCAGGCAGTGGGGCGCTGTCATAGCGCAGAGAGGCTGAGCCAGGCGGCATGAATCCGAAAATAAGCACAATGCCCAGCCGCCAGCCTGCCCAGTCTCAGCAGGCAGTGGGGCACTCTCCTCACAGTGCCAAGAGGTTGAGCTGGGTGGTGCGAAGCTCGCCAGCTTTGCACCATGCTGCCTGCTGAAACTGGGCTGGCTGGGGGCTAGGCAGCATTGCACTTCTCATCAGATTCGTGCCACCTGGCTCAGCCTCTCAGCACTGTGAGTGCACCCCGCTGCCTGCCGAAACCCCTCCCCCGGAGCCCATCAAAACAAATATGTGAAGTAGGTGAGGGTCATTTGCTGACCACTTCCAAGCGATGGTGCATTTCTTCATTCTTCACAAAGGGTGACACCTCCCCAGCATGCACCTAGGGGGCTGGGCCGACGCAGCAGGGGCTGGTTCTTTGCTGTTTCCAGATGGCCTTGTGGAGCTAAGACTGAATGCATTTCAGCATAGATGGCCACCACAAAATTGTACATTGGCTCCCTCCCTCCCGGCCGGCCTGGGCCAGGGCCAAGGCAGCGGGGGCCGTTCCCTCACTGTTTCCAGGATGGCTTTGCGGGCCACACAAAACCACTATGCGGGCTGCATCCGGCCCCCGGGCCTTGTCTTTGACATGTCTGCTTTAGAGTATACCCAAAGCCTGCTATCAATGGTTGCAGGAAGGGCTAGCGAGATGCTCTCAGAATGGTGTGTATGTGTATGCCACCTTCCCTTAAGCTCTCAGAGCAGAGATATATGACATGCCCCCATAACTGGATTTTACTCCACTCCCTTCTGCCAGGATCCTGGTGATCAATGTAACTGAAAGCACTAAGTAAAAAAAGAAAAATTCCTCCAACCCTATCATTCTGATAGATTATTTTGCTATCTTTATGTTGTGCATTAGAAAATAAAAGCCCTAGCCAAAAGCTACAATTGTCAGTACAGCTACTCTGAGAGATTGCCTGGAGAATTCTTGAACCAAGCATCTGCAGCTGTCAGAAGCTTCAATGTTGTATTACATAGCTGACTTTCAGTAACTATGGTTCAAGAAAAGTCAATAGTTTAATAAAGGAATCAAAGGTCAGGAGATATATGCTAGGTGTGACATTCTACTAATTACTATACTTCCAGCCAGGAAACAAGCTCAATACATAATCCAACAATCTCAAGAAAAACAGGTGATGCCATTTCAGTAGCATAACCAGCTAATGCATTTTGCAAGTAGTGACTATTTAATTCATTGATCAAATTTTGTGTCCTGCTGTTCCCTGAAGGATTTCAGAACAGCATATATGCTATTTATTTATTCTCACAGCTGCATTGGTAGAAGAGAATTTCTCAGTCCAAAATTGTCCACCAATGTAGATATCAATGATTGAATTCTAGCCCTCCCTGTGACTCAGCAAAAATTCTGACAGTAAATGAGAAAAATCAGCTAAGTACCAGTTACAGCAGGCAAGTGATTTCCAATTTGAGGTCTATTAGGACATTGAAAATCATCCCTAATGAATGGAAAAATAATGTGATGAAGATGATGATGATGATGATACAATAACAGTAATAATACATAATGTACTGTTAAATGTCATATGACCATTTTGAATCCTGCCCATTACAATCATATGTTGTGACAGTTGTAAAGCAGGTCAGGCACATGACCAAGCCAATTTTACAACTCTTTTGTGGTGGTCACTAAGTAAACATCATGTTTGTTAAGTGAACGATGTCTTTAAGCAAACCAATGGTTTGCTATGGGAGTAGTTTTCTGCAACAGGAGAAGTGCCATTTTTTCAACAAAACCATTATAAAACACAGTAATCTGATTATGGGACATTGCAAACAACTGTAAATGCAGCCATATTGCCAAGGGCTCAAAGTTCAGTCACATGATTGCAGAGGGGGGCCCACCTTTGGAAAGTTAGATTTGGGTCATTAGTCCCTTTTTTCAGATTTATCATAACTTCAAATGGTTGCTAAGTAACTGGTCATAAGTTGAGTCCTACCAGCATGCATTTTACATCACAAATATCCTTGTATAATATAATTGTACAACATTCTCTGAATTCAAACCATGGTATTTTTGCATGATGTTAGAGTAAATCAGTGTTTTTAGATGTTTACTTTTTGGAATGTAAGAGCCCCAAATTGGATTCAATGGGTTTTATGTCACACACTAAAAAGAATATGTAAAAATGGCTTCTTCATACTGGGATTTGTAAAAGGCTTTCAAACACAATGCAGCAGGTCTTCATTAAAGAAAAGACTGAGACCATAGAAGGCAAGCTAGATGGCCAAAATCTAGCTTTTTATGTTCTTATTTCTGATAAACCAGCACAGGTATTTTTGTTCTTTCAATTAAAAAATAACAATATTTCCAGACTATTTTGGTACACTTTCAATATAGGTGCTCTAACAATATTCACAGTCATTAATATTTATTAAGGAATAAATTTCATAAGGCATGATCAGACAAACTAATATCTGTACAACAACATTATAACTACAAACGTTGACAAATGTTGATTCCCCAAAAGAAAATACACAGAGAAATTTTTACTGAGCCACCTTTTAAAGTAAAATACTACAAGACAATTTCCTATAGTTACCATACAGATGAAATAACAAAACTTTAAAACAATGAAATGTATTCATTTAAATAAACAAGAGGCAACTATCACTCTAAAATTCATCTACCCCAATTAAAAACAAAATAAAGCACAAAGAAGCACAAACCCTATTTCAATTGAAAGAGCAAAAAAGGGCATCAATCAACCTGGGACTTTACAAGTAACATCACCACTCTTGTCATTTAAAAAAAAAAAATCTGGCTATGCTTTCCTGCATTCCTATGACTATGCTAGAGATCAGTGTTGCATTTGGAAAACTAACCCTGGCCTACAGGTAGCTTGAAGCCTTCTGCTACTAACTTTTTGGCTCAATAGATGGCCTTCAGTAACTTAACAGCCTGTGTATCTTCCCCAGAAAAGTAATGTATCTGTCTTAGATTTCCTGTTCTGTAAAACAATGATAATATTTGTTATGTCCTGAGCCTGTGAAAGCAGGCTCGGGGCATTGCAACGGTCCCGGGCAGGTGCAAGCTGCCCAGGACCAGACTGGGTGTCGCCAGCACTCACGCACATGCGCGAGTGCAAGCATGCCAAATGTTGCAATTTGGCCTGGGAATCGCCTATAAAAGGGCAGGGAGATTTGGGCATTGTCGGCGTCTTGTAACCAGTATGCTGAACAGAAATAAAGAGGTTCTTGAGAACTACAACTGCTTCTCGTGTCATTGCCATTTCGCGAAGGACTTAACACTGGCGACGAAGGTGGGATTGCCTTACATCGACTGAAGACAGGTGTAAGCTTACCCTAGAGTCCTGAGCAGTAGGAATGGCGTTAACTCAGCAGCTGCCCGCCAATCCAGCGAACATCGGGGGTAAGCTGGCTGATAGACCCTTCCTTTTCTACAAAAATGGCAAAAGTTGGAAGACTTTCAGAATTCGACGTCTCGCATCCAGAAAGATGGGAGTCCTACGTAGCCAGGGTGGAAAACTATCTTAAAGTCAATCAAGTAAGAGAAGATAGTTTAAAAGCTGCCACCCAGCTGTGCGTTTGCGGTCAAGATGCATTCGAAATCACTGAAAACATAGCAGCACCTGTACCTCTAGAATCTGTTAACTACACAGATCTCAAAAAACTACTAAAGAAACACTTCCAGCCCAAGTTGTCCGTCATCGCTTGGCGCCACATCTTCGAACAGAGGGATCAGCGACCCAGAGAATCAGCCAAAGAATACATTGCTGCGCTGAGAAGAGCCGCTAAACACTGCGAGTTCAAGGATCTAGAAGAACGGCTGAGAGACAGATTTGTATGCAGACTGAGGCATAGAGAATTGCAGCAGAGACTTTTCGCTAAAGAAGACTTATCATTCCAAGATGCCTTGAGAGAGGTTACTGCAGAAGAGGCAGCAGGCGGCGCCATCAAGAACATGAGGCCGATCAGAAGCACTCCAGAAGCTGTGTCCGTGCACCAGGAAGGAGTCCAAAGGAACCCAGAGGAGGATCCTGACGATGAAGTAGACCGTCTCTACCCCACGAAAGAAGGGAAACAGAAGGAAAGGTCTTCAGCTCTCCCCAAGTGCCTCGGTTGTGGAGGTCGCAACAAGAGGACCGACTGTAGATTCCGCTCTGCTATCTGTAGGGCATGCGGAAAACAGGGACACATTGCAGCTGTGTGTCTGGGCCGTCAGAAGGTACAACCTCGGGAAGAATTGCACCTGAAAGGTACCAGGGTCCCCAGCCAAAACAGGGTGGGTTTCTGTGCTTCGCAAAGAAGCATTTATAGGACAGGCACACACAAGCCCATTAAGAAAAAGCTGTCACTTAAAGTGAAGCTACAAGGGGTTCCATTGGCTATGGAACTGGATACGGGGTCTGCACTTTCAATCATTTCCATGCATACGTTTAGGAAGATTTGTTCTGGTAGCAGATTTCAGGCCAAGCTGAGGCCTTCCTACATTGTGTTAACAGACTTTCAAAACTCCAGAGTGTGTGTTAAGGGGGAGGCCACCCTTAACGTACAGTATAAGGATTTTGAAGGTCCACTAGATGTAATAGTAGTAGGGGGTGAGCGAACGAGTCTCATAGGACTCGATTGGTTTGAGGCCTTGGGAATACACGTCACAGGGCTCAATAGCTTGCAAACAGTAGACCTACAAGAAGTCTGCAAAGAATTTGCAGATGTTTTCAGCCCACAGCTGGGCACGTACAAAGGACCCCCTGTGTCACTGAAATTAGACCCCACTGTCAACCCTATTAGAATTAAAGCAAGAAGGGTTCCTTTTGCCTTGAAAGGTAAAATTGACACCGAATTAGACAAATTGATTCAGCAAGGAGTTTTAGAACCTGTCGACTCCAGTCCTTGGGAGACCCCCATTGTCACGCCTCTTAAGGCAAATGGGGACATTCGCATCTGTGCAGATTACAAATGCACTCTGAATAAGGCATTGCAGCAACATGCCTATCCTGTTCCCGTGGTCAGTCATATTCTGGCCTCCCTCAAGGGGGGGCGTGTTTTTGCAAAGCTTGACCTAGCTCAGGCGTATCAACAGTTGCCTGTTGATGATGCTGCTGCTGTAGCTCAAACCATTGTGACCCACAGGGGGGCATTCAAGGTAAAGAGGTTACAATTTGGAGTAAATGTTGCTCCTGGAATTTTCCAAAGCATAATGGAAAACACACTACGGGGTATACCAGGGGTTTGCCCCTATTTTGATGATGTCTTAATTGCTGGAGACTCTACACACAACTTAGCTGAGAGATTAAGGGTTGTCCTGCTGAGGTTCAGGAAAACGGGCCTCAAACCTAAGGACAAATGTAAAATTGGGGTGCCTTCTACAGATTTTCTGGGATTCAAAATTGATGCTACCGGGATTCACCCTGCTGAATCCAAATTGAAAGCTATTATTCATGCTCCTAGGCCAAAGTCCAAGGCCGAACTACAGGCCTTTTTGGGCCTTCTGAACTTTTACAACTCCTTCCTTCCAAACAAGGCTAGTGTAGCCAAGCCTCTTCATAGGCTCCTGGACAGACAGGCAGTGTGGCAGTGGTCACAAAAACACGAAGCAAGTTTCAATGAGGTTAAGGCCTTACTCACTTCTAACAGTGTGCTTGCACATTTCAATGAATCCCTTCCTGTGTGCATCGCTTGTGATGCTTCTCCTTATGGGGTGGGAGCCGTACTAAGCCACCTCAGACCAGATGGAACTCAGGTTCCTGTTGCATATTACTCCAGAACCTTGTCTTCTGCAGAGCGAAATTATGCTCAAATTAACAGGGAGGCTTTAGCTGTTGTTGCTGGAATCAAAAAGTTCCATGATTTCCTATATGTCAGGCATTTCACGGTCTTCATTGACCATAAGCCTTTGTTGGGGCTGTTTACCACACATAAACAAACTCCCCAAATCATCTCCCCCAGAACGCTGAGATGGTCTATCTTTCTGTCTGCCTATGATTTTTCCTTATTTCACAAACCTGGGAAAGAAATGGGCCACGCTGACGCCTCAGTAGATTACCCCTGCCAGTAATAGAGGCTGACCCTGCACCAACAATCAATATCCTCTCCATTCAGGCCTTGCCTGAATCCCCTTTAGATGCCAGGGATGTGGCTACTGAATCAGCCATAGATCTCACACTTTCTCGTGTCCTATCTTGGCTTTTATCTGGATGGCCAGAGAGCTGTCCAGGCACTGAGTTTCAGAGTTTCTGGTCCAAAAGGAACGAGTTATCCACTTTCCAGGGTTGTCTGCTTTGGGGGAGCAGAGTTGTCATTCCTGCCTCGATGAGGACTAGGGTCTTAGGTTCCCTCCACGAGAGTCATCCTGGCATTGTACGTATGAAGGGGCTTGCGCGCAGCCATTTGTGGTGGCCTGGGTTAGACAGAGACATTGAGGCTAAGGTGCATGCATGCCACTTTTGTCAGCACTCACGCCCTGAAATGCCCCAAGCTCCTGTACATAGATGGGAGGAAACACAGCCTCCATGGTCTAGGGTGCACATTGACTACGCTGGGCCCTTTCAGGGTCAATTCTTCTTGGTCCTGGTTGATAGCCATTCAAAATGGCTTGAGGTTGTACCTGTCTCTTCCACCACCACTGCAAAGACTATTCAAGTACTGAGGGGGATTTTTGCTGCACACGGGCTTCCTGATGTCCTCGTATCTGACAATGGCCCTCAATTCACTTCTTCCGAATTCCAAGCTTTCTTACAGGCCAACATGATTTGTCATGCCACCTCTGCGCCTTTCCACCCATCCACCAACAGTATGGCTGAACACATGGTTCGCATCACCAAGGACGCTTTGAAGAAAATTACCTATGGAGACTGGCATCACAGGTTGGCTGACCTTCTCCTTTCTTATCGCACTACACCTTCCACTTCTACCGGGAGGAGCCCAGCTGAACTTCGTTGGGGGCGCAAACTGACTACCAAGCTTGACCAGTTACACCCGGACAGACTACCTTCCACAATCACACACCCCAGGGCACCTAGACAACTGCTTGTGGGTGCCCCGGTTTGGACTCGTAACTACGGGCCTGGTCATTCATGGGTCCCTGCCACTATGTCCAGGGTCACAGGTCCTTTGTCCTACGAGGTTTCCCTGGATGACGGTCATGTCCTGCGACGACACATCGACCAGCTCCGCACTAGACGGGACCTTCCCACTGAGACTCCTGGTTCTTTTCCAGGGGGGGAGGGGGACCCCTTTGGGCAAAGGGAAGAGTGCGGGCTGCCACCTATCATTAACGAGGGAACTACAGACAGCTCATTCCGAGATTCTGCGAGTGCTCCAAACAGGAATTCATGGAGCCCAACTAGAACTCAGGCACCAGTGCCTACTCCAGCCAGGGAGTCACCCCGGGGGCATAATCACTACTCACCCGCATCATTCAGTACTCCAGTCAGGGAGGATATCCGGGAGTGTCCAAACAACCCACACCCTGCAAGAGAGCTGGCACACATTCCGTCTAGTTGGCCCAACACTGCCCCTGTCCCTAGAAGGGGGCAAGCACACAGGGAGGTGGTCGAGGAACTGAATCCTGACTACAACACCTCTGGCATCACTCAGGGGACAACTGAGTTTTGGGACAGTACTGAAACCCCAGCAAGCCTGGGTACAGAACGGGAACACGGGGAAAGACAACCTCTTGACAGGTCTAGGACAGACCTGGGAGGTTCTACAGAGTTGCCCAACAGTGACAGTCACTTAAGAGGGCCAGAGAGCCTGCAGCCAGGCAGGACAACCAGGTCAAACAGAGAAAGAAGCCCTGGCCTGACGAGCCTGGTGGGCAAGCAAGCAGGCCAGGCATTGGAGCACAGTCCTTGGGGATCACCAGGGCCTAGCAAGGGGGACAAGCATACATCACCCCTCAGTCAAGGGCTACTTGGAAGGTACCCAGAAGTCAGGAGGTCACAGAGAGCTAAAAGATCTCCTAAATATTTAGAAGATTTTGTAACCCTACTGGAAAAACAGAGTTAACAGAGAGTATTACTGTACACATAGGAAAATAGAACACTGGGGAACAATAGAAGCAAAAGGAATAACCGGTACAAAGCTAGTATGGGTTCCACACTTGTATTGGGTTGTATATTATTATTTGTATGATCATAGTCTTAGCTGGGGGGGAAGGGGTGTTATGTCCTGAGCCTGTGAAAGCAGGCTCGGGGCATTGCAACTGTCCCGGGCAGGTGCAAGCTGCCTGGGACCAGACTGGCTGTCGCCAGCACTCGCGCGCATGCGTGAGTGCAAGCGTGCCAAATGTTGCAATTTGGCCCGGGAATCGCCTATAAAAGGGCAGGGAGATTTGGGCGTTGTCGGCGTCTTGTAACCAGTATGCTGAACAGAAATAAAGAGGTTCCTGAGAACTACAACTGCTTCTCGTGTCATTGCCATTTCGCGAAGGACTTAACAATATTCTCTGCTTATTCTCTGTTTAAAGCTCTGTAATATTTTTGGCAATAAATATGTAGGAAATTCAGTTGTGTGTGTATGCATGTATACATACATGTACATGCACATGCATAAATTATTTGTGTTTATATAGTATTTGATGTAAAGAAGATAAATGCATTTTTCCTTCAAGTCCTAAATTAAAATTCGTAACATACAAACACACACACAAAATTGTCAAAGGTTTCCAGACCTCAGTACTGCTTCTTACACTATGTAATGACAAATTCATTCAGCAGTGAGACACTGAATAGCCATCACAGAACTATGCTGGTTCTGTGAAAATTGTATGTGAAAATTCACTACCTGAGCATATGATTTTGTAAAACTATTCAAGTTATGAACAGTTAGCTGTCCGGAGAAGTCAACGGTGAAGCTGAAGAAGCTTCTTGGATGAGAAGCAAATCATCTTCAAAAGAAACACAAGTCCAGTTACCTCCTTAAAAAAAAAAAGCACATCTAATTCTGCAGAAACTTTTTTATTTTTCACAATAAAAAATATTTAAAACTCACGTACAAGCATGTAGTATGCCTCTTAATGCCACAGGCTGGAAAATATAAGCAAAGCTACCTGCCACTATATTTATATTTAGTTTGTAGGCTTCCTACCAATATCTAATTGACCAAATGAGAAACAAAGTGCTGGACTAATGCTCTTTAATCTGATAGTTCAGGGCTTTTCAACCAGTGGTATGGGTACCACCTGTGGTAATTGGCACCTGGCAGGTGGTACGCAATCATCCTAGAAAAGTGGTAGTGGGGGAGGCGAATGAGCTGAACTAGTGCCAGCACCGCACAAGCCTGAGTGAGAGATGTCTGGAACTGCAGGACTGTCAGGGCTCAGCGGAAGCTCCAGGATCAGCACCAGGCTCCAGCTGGAGCTCAGTGCTGATCCTGGTGCTTCTGCTGAGCCCAGAAGAAGCGCCGATCAGCTGGAATGTTGCAGCATCTCCAGGGTCTTGTGATTTACATTCAGATGCTTGGTAACTGATTCATATTTATGACGGTCACAGTGTCCCAGGGTCATGTGAAGTGACCAAAATCTGCTGCAACCACCCAGCAAACAGGGGGAATAAAAACCAAACAGCCCCCCCCACCCCCACTGCCAATCCTCAACAGAAATGCTCACAACAATAAAACCTCGGACAGGAGAAAGAGTGCAGCTGGACGGGCAGGCAGGTGTCTTGCTCGGTTGTGGCTTGGGGGACACTTTTTTCAGTGCCATTTGTAACTTCGAACAGTCACTAAGCGAACTGTTGTAAGTCAAGGACTACCTGTACTTTATCACTTTTTTCCTTTTTTGGGGGGGAGTCATCATGTTTTTGACATCTTGCTAGGCGACTGGTAGTACTCGGATATTGCCATATCCTAAAAGTGATACAATGGGTGAAAAGGTTGAAAAGCCCTATGATAGTTCACAGATCTATCTAAGCCAATGCTATAAGTAGTGTAAGCAAAGTGGATTACAACAAGCAGAAATTGGTTAATTAAACTGAGACCTTTCTAACTGCCAATAGGAAACACTCAAAATTATGCACAAACACACCTGCATATGTGGCTTCTCACAATGGTGAAAGCAGTACAAAGAAACCCCTGATGGAGCAAATATAGCAAGGGATTTTTCCAAGGTAAAAAAATGGTGTGGAAGGGATGAACTTCCCCATTTCAATTACTTGTGGGAGATGCAACTCCAAAGGCATCAGCTCTTTCCAGATTTTTTCATATTGACCACTAGAGAAATTAGGAGAGAGTAAATAAGCAAGAGGCTCCTTTTTGTCTCTGCTCTTCTAGTCCTCTGAATAGAAGACTGTTAGGATCTTCCCTGTAGACTACTCCTTAGAGAAAAAAATCTTTCTTCTTCCTCCTTTTTTCCTACCAGGAAAATAACACAGAGGTGTAGATTTTCTAGCACAACATGTAACTTGCTCAATACATCTGACTTGTCCTTCTTAAGCCCCCTCAGTGGGCTTGGATCAACCTTCACATATATGTTCTTCTAAATATAGGACTCAGTGAAGTAAATGAAAGTTGCAATCAAATGTTTTCAACTTTTGCCCTACAGAAACAAAGAGCAGATCTTTTCATTTTATTTCTGCTTTGAAGGATTTTTTGATTTTGAGATATCCAATGTCAAGGTCAGAATATTTCACTCTAAATAAATCAAAATAACAAGCAATAGATTAGTATCACATTCTGGTACTGATTATAATACCTGTTTATGCATCATAAAGAAAAATATATACATAAGGTTTCAGTATGAGATCAGAAAACCCAGGGAAGAATTGCAACCATATGCAATACAGCAACATGTGTATTGCAAATGTCAGATTTTAAGTTTGTTGCAAGATTGCTGAAGGATGTTAGGAATTGCTATTGTTGGAATCACGGGATCCAATATGTTCAGTTGCTCCATCTACTAAAACACCAGGATTACAGACTACAGTTTCTTTAGTTCATCAGAGACCATTTGTCCTCCAAACATTGATAGACTAACATTATCCCTCATCATTTTGCATGCTGGCTATAGCTGATCAACATCTGGAAGATTTCAAGGAACCTTTCCATGGTTTCTCACAGTTTATAGTAAAAGAGTATTTCTGTCACTGACTGTCATTGATAAGAACTGCTAATAAAATCCATGTTTGGTAAAACATTCATCTAAGTACAGAAAATCTACCCAATAGAGTTAAATGCAGTTTATCCCATCTTTGTAAGTCCTTTTTAATATAATTCCAGAGAGAAACATGATTATTTTGAAACAGTTTTGTATTTGTATTTGTCAACATAACCCCAAACATTTCACCTTTTTCTCAAAACCAGACTTTTTAATCAATATATCACAACCCTGAGAGGACGTGTTAATCCTCTCAACGTTATTATTTTTTGTTTATTTTAAAACCACCAAACTCATTTAATTTCCTCATCAAACATTCTATCTTATGTTTTGGGGTATTGCAGGAATATAACCAAATGCCCTCAATTTAAAAACTTCTTTCTTGATACTTATACCTATTATTGATCTCGTCTTGGCCAATATCTCTGTTCAAAACTTTCAGCACCAAGATAAACAACAGAGGTGACAAGCGGCATCCTTGTCTTGTACCATTTTGAATTTAACATGAATTAGTTAAGTCTTTTGTTTCTACTTGGAAACTGCTTCTGGACTTTGTGCTTGAGATGGAAAAAATGAAACTTTGATTTTGGGATTTATTGATTAGATTGATTTGCTGAAGTGACTAGTTTATACTATTATGGAAAAATAAAAAGTTGAGGTTCGATGTTAATGCCTTATTCTAATGCAGCAGAGGGAGACGGAAGTCAGTGCCTTTTTTTCTTTCCCCCCTCTCTTCCACCCTTCTCTTTTCCCCTTCCCCTCGCCTTTGTTTCCTACTACTTGCTTTTGTATTTTTGTATTTTATACTATAAGCTAATAAGAAAAGATATTATATGATTACTCATAAAAAAGAACTGCTAATAAAATATATAACCTCATTATACAGCAAAAGATCAATGATGCAAGCTACAAAAGTCCTAGGCCAGTGATTCTCAACCTGTGGGTCGGGACCCCATTTGGGGTCGAATGACCATTTCATGGGGGGTCACCAAACAACGCAGTCTGCCATTTTTCCCCCTTTTCCTTAGCTGTGCTACTCCCTTTTATTCTATTGGCTTTTGAAAGCCAGTAGAATAGACTCTCTTGAATAGAGTCTAATTCTATTGGCTTTCAAAAGCCAATAGGAATTGTCCAGGCTGTCTCTGCCCTGCTGAGCCCACCAAAAGTCCCATTCTGCAAATGGTGCTGCACCAGTTGAATAGTCTTCAACTTACGACCGGTTGAGTAGTCCTCGACTTACGACCGGTTGGGGGTCGTGGCATTAAAAAGGTTGAGAACCACTGTCCTAGGCCCAAGTTTGAACATTTTATACAATTCCAAATCACACAGCGAGCCATTCTGTGATTTTGTAACTGATAGCAACTAAAGTGTTTAACTTTATTCCAGAGCATGGACAGCAATCCTAACTATCGAGAAATCATGGAGAAATAATAATGGAATGTTACATGATAAGCCACAGGGTTCCCTCTGTGAATCTCTCTACTTAAAGAACCTAAGAGGGAAAGATCAGGCGCTTAATTCTCTGCCTTAAAAAAGTCTTTCACTCCTAGGGTTCTGTCCAGGGTACTGAATAAAATACTCCGTCTGCCCTCAATGAAATCCTGAGGCAATATAACTCAGTTTCTTTTTCATGTCTTCTCTTCAGATCCATTGTCAAAGCATTACAGTATCCTCCTGATTTGATCATGGACTCTGCTTGCCAATACTCATCAATGAAACCTCCCTATTTAGATTGCTTAAACCTTAAACAATGGTACATTGCTTCCTTCGTCCTTCTGGGCTACTTTGATCTGAATCTTCAGTTCTAGGAACAACCACAGCTTATGATTTATTTTGGGCAGAAGGGTAACTAGTCTACATATTTTCTTTGTAAGTGTTCTTGCCCCAGGATATTGGTTCTGGGGCCAAATGCTAAAAAGGAAACTTACAGAAATGATTATAGTTGCTATCAATAATGAGTTGTCAGAGTTTTTAACTTTGTGTGCTAAGCACATTAGCAATTCATGATACTCAAAACCTGGTTTAACTCTTCTTTATCCAATCTGGCCCGTGGATCTTTCAAGATAAGATGACTGTAAGTAGTTCTGTCATAGTGATATAGTTATTGCTGTGAAAGTGTGTGCTTATGAATTGGTCTATGCAGAGCTTCAACACATGGAAAAATGAACCATTCAGGTCCCGTTGGAAAAGCTTGAGAAGCTTTGATAAATTCTTTAAGTTCTTTCATTTTTTATATATAGCAGCTATTAAATGTGAGAATGATGTATTCAAAAACATATTAAATATGTCAACTATTCATTTATCATTTTCACGAGTTATTCATATTTAACAAGCTTTCCTTTAAAATATTAAAAAAAAAACAGATGAAAAGATTGTACACTTGAATGAATGCCACTTAACTTCATCTCCTCTTTCAAAAACATACATTTAAAAAAGGCAATACAAATTAAAAAAATACTTTTTGAAATAATCATTTTGTGTAAAGTTCTGAAAAGTGAAATAGGTACAGTATCTAATAAATCTGAAGGATGAGATTATATTTGAGCCTTAGTGAATAATGTCTGATTCTATTAATAATAATAATAACAATAACAACAACAACAACCCTGTGATGGCATGTATATTTAATCCAATTGACATGATGAATAGTAGGCCTGTCCCTAAGTTACCAGACAGAAACAAATCAGTTGTTTTAAATTGGTCCTAAGAGTGTATATACAAAATTTCTATTATTTTAATATTTTAGATATATAAATTTAAATAAATTAATGTTTAGAAGTGGTCCTTCATATCTAAATCTAATCTCCATCTTTTAGTCCATTATATATTTTTGAAATAAAGCATTCTAAACAAGTATTCTCCTCCTACATACAAATAAATCACATTGTAATTACAAATCAAACTATGATTCTCAGTCTTCCAGAACAATCGATCTGAAATTATTTGCTATTTTATTATTTTGAGAGTCTCGCCCTTAATGGATATTAGATTGGTCTGAACATTTTATGTTATTGACTCCTGGTATTAGGGAGCCATACAGTATATGCAATTAGAAGAAATATTTCAAAACTTTAAAAAAAATAAAAAAATCATGTATTGCTTTTTTGAAAACACGTTATTCTTCTCTAGTACTAAGCAGTGCTAAATGAATTACTGTTCATTGAATTCATGAATTACAAATGTTAAAAGGATTTATAACATCTAACCACGTGTTTATTAAAATCCATAAATAATGACAGTGCACCCTCTCTAATAAAGTCAGTTCATATTTTATGATTTGGCTTCTGTCTCTCAACTAGACTAATTTTCCAAATTATGGGATAGTTGCTGGGAGTATTGTTCTGATTTTAGGATCTCTTGCCTAATGAGCCTCAAAAGTATACATTTTGATCCCAATTGCAATGATATGCATTTAATCAAAATTTTGGGATAGTGACAAATGAATGCAGCCTGTTCCCACTAGGGAAGTATATATGGAGGACTTTCTCTCCGTCATTTGCCATTAAGGTTATATTTGAAAAAGCTTTTAACAGAATCTGAGATACTGACAACCAGCAATTCTTCAGAGCAATTCAAATTATGCATGGAAGGCAATATAAGCCAGGGCTGTGTAAAATCCTTTGCAAAAGGTGCTTCAGTATACATATTTTCCCCTCCTGAAAAAAGTGACTGTACCTGCACACATATATGGAAAAATCTCTAGAAGCAACTTCTGAAATAGCCACACAAGCCTATAGAAAGGTATAATTGTTTTTAACTATTTAAAAAGAGAGAGAGAGAGAGAGAGGCTCTATGCATTTTCCAAAGTACTTGGCACAGCCTTACTACGGAGCTGATACAACTACTATTATGTTCCCTGAAAGTGTTCAAAATTTGGGGATTTGGGGGACATTTTCTTTTTTCTTTCCTTTTAAATGAAAATCAAATGAATTTATATTTTAGCCACTTTAATTCTTCAGCCATCAGTGTATTCATTAAAGCATTAGAAGGCCAGACAGCATTCCCTAAGATATTTCTTTAAGTAAAATCCCCCTCCATTATTGAATTAGCTCTCCCTACAGACCAGACTTGGCTTTGCCATTAAGCAAACTGTTTGCACAGCAGAGCATTTTAAAAGTTCCAACAGCAGCCAGGGAGAAGAAAGAGCTTGCTGCTGCAGTTGCCTTGCTGTATGCATTTCCACTCCCAGGAGCAGCAAAATGAAGATGAAAACCTTGAGTAGAACTCAAGCAGGTTAAAATAGGGTATCAGCAGGACAAGGTAGTCAAGGCCCCCCAAACAGGTTGCCTGTGTGAAAATCAGTCTTCAGAGGAAAATAGTTCTCCAGTGGAATGTCTATGGAGATTCTCGATCATCCAGGTCATCATTATCCCAAAGGTGCTTTTTCATTTTCACTGTGCTGGTGACCCTGAAGACAAAGGTAAACCTCTAAATGGCCTCAACAACTCTCTAAAGGAATGCAAATGACCAGCTATCTACAAGGAATATAAATCCTTCCTTCCCCACCATCCAGTCAGAGCTGAAGAAGCTTCTTGCATGAGAAGTGAAATGTCTTCAAAGAAAAAACAAGGAAGTCCACTTGCCTCCTGAAAAAGCATCTTTGTGTTCTCCAGAGGAAATTAATGTTTAGGTTGAATACTCACAAGATGATTCTTCTCTTCACTTTCCACCTGATAAAAATGGTCTTTTTTGCGACAGTGTAAAAATGGCCTCTTCCTTTCAGTGTGTACAGTAACACCCAATAAGTTTGAGGAAGACTTTCAGACAGCAGTTTGATCATGCTCACAGTTAGCAGAGAGAAGTAGAAAAGAAAATAATTGAGTCTAGTAACTAGCAACTAATCAGTCTAATAACTAGTACTGTATTTTGCAGAGACAGAGGGGAAGACAGAGAGAGAAAAGTCTTGGAGCAAAGGAATAAGAAAACTGTCAAGGTTTTCAAAACTGAGGGAACTGATGAAAGTCTAGAAGCTGAAACAATTTTGATTTTGAAAGTTTGTCATCTTAGCTAAACAAGGCCTTATAGTATAGTATAGTATAGTATAGTATAGTATAGTATAGTATAGTATAGTATAGTATAGTATAGTATAGTATAGTATAGTATAGTACAGTACAGTACAGTACAGTACAGTACAGTACAGTACAGTATAGGGCTTTTCAACCAGTGGTACGGGTACCACCTGTGGTACATTGGCACCTGGCAAGTGGTACGCGACCATCCTAGAAGGAGGCAGTGGAGGAAGGGAATGAGCTGAACCATTGGCAGCACTGCACAAGCCTGAGCGAGAGATGGCTGGAGCTGCAGGGCTGTCAGGGCTCAGTGGAAGCGCCAGGATCAGTGCCAGGCTCCAGCTGAGCCCTGAAGAAGCACAAATCAGCTGGAAAGCAGCACTGATCCTGGCGCTTCTGCTGAGCCCAGAAGAAGCACCGATCAGCTGGAATGTTGCAGCATCTCCAGGATCTTGTGATTTACGTTCAGATGCTTGACAACTGATTCATATTTATGATGGTCACAGTGTCCCAGGGTCATTTGAAGACCAAAATCTACTGCAGATGGGGGGAATAAAAACCAAACACCCCCATCCCACCCCCACTGCCAATCCTCAACAGAAATGCTCACAACAATGAAAACCTCAGACAGGAGGAAAAGCACTGCCGGGTGGGCAGGCAGGTGTCTTGCTCAGCTGTAGCTCGGGGGGGCACTTTTTTCAGTGCTATTGTAACTTCAAACAGTCACTAAGAGAACTGTTGTAAGTCGAGGACTACTGTACTTTATCACTTTTTTCCTTTTTTGACACCTTGCTCGGCAACTGGTGGTACTCGGATATTGCCATATCCTAAAAGTGGTACAATGGGTGAAAAGGTTGAAAAGCCCTGGAATAGTACAGTATAGTATAGTATCTTATCGTATTGTATTGTATCATATCATATCGTATCTACCAGCTTTAAAACAGCTGCTTTGTGACTAGTTGTGTATTGTGCTTTGAAGGGCTGACCCAGACTGACATGTTACAGTTTGGATTCAAAACTAATTTTAGAATGAAAAACGTCCTAACCTGCTGGATGATTTTTATCCATGGAGAAATGGGATTCTGTTACTCTGACTCAGGCCCTCGGGGGGCTTTTTATTAGTGTTGTGCCCTTGTTCCTCTTCAATTTCACCCTCTTGGTTCAGGGGCATGAGTCAGTATGTGATTTGAGGCTAGTCATAGAACAATTCACCATCAGAAAAGGCCCTGTGATTATAGTGACAAGGACCACTTTTATCATCTTTGGTTGATACATCAATTATAACTATTCCAAGACAAGAATACTTAACCATCAATATATTGCAATCTCCCAACTCAGTTATTGGCATGACCTGTAAGTGGTTGTCCTCATGTCTAGTCATGATCTACAGTCTAAGGCAGTGTTTCCCAAACTTGACAATTTTAAGGCATGTGGACTTCAACTCCCAGAATTCCACAGCCAGCATTGCTGGCTGTGGAATTCTGGGAGTTGAAGTCCTCATGCCTTAAAATTGTCAAGTTTGGGAAACACTGATCTAAGGGAAAGTTGCTATGTGATGCACTGATAGGCACCGTGTCACATTATTGATGAAAGAACTGCATGGGAAACTAATTTGCTACTAATTGGGTTTATGATTTTAACTTATAGATAAATGAATCTTCTATACCTAAAATAACTTGCTCCTCCAAGGGAACTGTCTGACCAGGGCATTCATCATCAATATCCCAATGATGTCATGTCTCACAGACATTCATTTGGCAAATTGGTTTAAAATATTTATGAGGTTTATATTCCATCCTTCTACTTACACAAGCACTCCAGGTGGTTTAGAACATTGCAAATAAATACACATTTAGATATAACATTGCGTTATATATAACAATACTTATGCAGTTTGTAAAGGTGTTAAGATTATAATTTGAATTGGGAAGATGCAGGTTATAGCTCATCATGATTTTATTTATTCATTCATTTGATTTATATAGCTGCCTAGCTCAGTTGTACATGGTGGAAGCTCACTGGGTAAAGTCATTCAAGCTCCAAATTGTTATTACAGGACAAACAGCAGGAGGAAGGAGTGTGGTGTATTTCATCTTGAACTTCTAGAGTTAAGGCAGGATATACAAACTAATTAATTGATTAAACTCTTGGTGAAAGAGATATGCCTTAGCCATTTTCTAAATTCTGAGACAGTGGGAGCCAGGAAAACACACCCTAGCCCAGGAGTAGGCAACCTTGGCTCTTTTATGATTCATGGACTTCAACTCCCAGGAAGTCCTAGCCTGAGACCCTCCCAGGAAAGGGAGTTGTTCTGCATAAAGATGAGATTTGCGTCTGGCAGCAGAAGCCTCTCAAAAAGTGTCTCTCCTGCTGCTAAGTGACCACATCAATGCCTAGCAGGAGAGGCAGTTTCTCAAACACTTAGCACATTTAGGATTTTAAAGGGTTAGGTCAGCATCTTCAGTTGTGCCCTGTAGGCAAGTGGCAGATCATCAAGCATAAGCATCAGGTGATCTATGTCTGTTTAATTAGTTAGTAGCCTCTCTGACACAATTTGTTCCAATTGCGATTTCCAGATCCTTTTCTTAATGGTCTGGTAACTTTATGTACAGCACCCTGCAGAGTCAAGATGGGATGTAATCTCAGCGTGGATAACTGCTGCTAAGTCTGATCAGTTTAGGAAGGGTCACAGCTGGTATTGTGCATGTACATGTCTTGCCACAGCCATTAAGTATGAATTCAGTACAACCAAATCTTTCATGTAGGTCCATAGAAAACAGATTTTATTTCCATCTTTGAGTCCAGTTTTTTTTCCGTGAAATTCATCAAGATCACGTGAAATATTAATACCACTTTACAATGCCTTGGTAAGGCCACATTTGCAATACTGCATCCAGTTTTGGTCACCAAGATGTAAAAAAGATGCTGAGACTCTAGACAGAGTACAGAGAAGAGCAACAAAGATGATTAGGGGACTGGAGGCTAAAACATATGAGGAACGGTTGCTGGAATTGGGTATGTCTAGTTTAACGAAGAGAAGGACGAGGAGGCCATGATAGCAGTGTTCCAATATCTCAGGGGCTGCCACAAAGAAGAGGGAGTCAAGCTATTCTCCAAAGCACCTGAGGGCAGGACAAGAAGCAATGGATGGAAACTAATCAAGGAGAGAAGCAACCTAGAACTAAGGAGAAACTTCCTGACAGTTAGAACAATTAACCAATGGAACAGCCTGCCTCCAGAAGCAGTGAATGCTCCAACACTGGAAGTTTTTAAGAAGAGACTGGACAGCCATCTGTCCGAAATGGTGTAGGGTCTCCTGCCTGAGCAGGGGGTTGGACTCAATGACCTCCAAGGTCCCTTCCAACTTTATTATTATTATTATTATTATTATCTTGCCTGGATTCAGTTTGAACTGCTTCTTCTTCCTGATCCTGCCCATTATTGAAATTAGGCAGTATTGGAGGGTATTAAATGCTTTTCTTGAGTACAGCAATAGAGCTCAGTGTCATCATATATCAATGGTGTGTCTTTACCCACTCTATTCCGAAACTGCAAATGACCATCAGCAGCACTTCTCTGTAGCTGGTAAATAATAAAACAGGACTGCCCAGGCCAAAATTTTCCAGACAATTCAGGAAAATTCTATACTAATAGAATTGTACACCACCAAGATATCAAAAGAATTAGCACTACTATACCTTGCCCATCCTAGTTTTAAAGCAATATCCCAATCAAAAAGTCAGTTGGAATATATCCAGATACAGTAATCCATCTTTATCAAGATGAATCTGAAACTAGGAGGCCATTATTTTCTCAATCACCTTTACCTATCATTTAAATATTTGAGACTGGCTCTAGTTAACAGAGATATTTCAGATGCTTTTTTAAAAATAAAAGTCTTATAACTCCGTCCCTTAAGCCAAGAGGAATACATCCCATCTTTTAAAAAATATAAATTATGGGGCTAGTCCCATTCTACTTGATTATTGAAAAGAGTCCTTATGAACAAGATCAGAAGATGCCAATTTTTCCTCCCCATCACCTGCATGAATGTAGAAGTCCACACTGCAATAAATCCAACTGACTTTGTCTATAAAGAATGAGGAAAATTACTCATAGCAAGCTTCAAATTTTTTCTACTTCTTCTAATACCTTGATTAAATGTTATATGATGAGAAAATATTGCCAGCTTCTTTCAGGCAAATGTAAAGAGGATGAAGAAAGGAGCATTCTCTACTGTATCCAAATGTTAGACCAGAAGATTTCAAATGGCCTTTACAATTCACTGCATTAATTCCATGTAACATAGAAAAATAAAAAACTGATGGCAGAAAAAGACCCAGTCTGCCCTTTGAGTTTTTTCTGGGTTTGTTTTTGTTTTCTTTCTAATTTAATTACTTTTAATTATTTTTATTTCTTTTACTTTATTTACTTTTTTTATTAATGTCCTATCTAATCCATCCCAACAGTTGTCCCACTTATGCTCCAATCATCTGCTTCTTCATTTCTCTAGGGCAGGGGTTCTCAACCTTGGCAACTTTAAGACTTGTGGACTTCAACTCCCAGAATTCCTCAGCCAGCTTTGGCTTTTCTGGGAGTTGAAGTCCACAAGCCTTAAAGTTGCCAAGGTTGAGAACCCCTGCTCTAGGGGTCTCTGATGAACCAAGTCACCAATTTCACTTTCAGTTAGGAAAAAGGCCAGATGCCTAGTAGCTTCTGTTCTTTGGTAGCCCTTCCCTGATGTAACTATTTATAAACTATAAACCAATTTTGTTACCATTTATGTATATGCTGAAAGCCTGTGTGTTTAATCATCTCACCATCTAGATATTATGGTGAAGAAGAATTAATTAAGATTATTATTTGTAATTAGGGTTTATAAACTATTCCCATATTTTATTATATTTTAAATATTTTAGATTATATGATGCATGAGAGACAAGCGTATGTCTTCATGGACATTTTCATCCATTCTCCTGTTGCTCTTCTGTTAAATGGAGCTTCCTCAGTCACAGTACATTGCAGCAGCAGTACAATAAAACTGGAGGATACCAGGTTGGGGGAAGATCCTGCTAGAGAGGGAGTCATTTCTGCTCCAGCAAAAATTAATTTTTTCTATTACTTCAGATTCTGAAATGACAGGTGCTTCAGAATGGATAAACCAATGAGCCTTGAGAAATAACTTTCAGGCAAGCCTGTCCAAACCATAAGGAAAAAAAAAAAAAAAGGCTACCAGCTTTGTATTTTCTTTTATGGATCTTGTAAAAAGCAACAATATGTGTAAAAATTAAATCAACTTTAATACAATTAACACTTATCACCTGGGGGAGTTCAAGATCGTACAGATTAGTTCACAGCAGAAACATAATTTTCCATGAGAAATTGTTTACAACTGATTTATATGCTTGATGATAACATTCCTCCAGAAAAAAAAAAGATTGGGCAATTGGTGGATACTTTCCATAACAATTTCCATACAATAACATTGGAAACCAGCTTTCTAAAAGTAGATTATTTGTTATTTCTCTCACAAATGAACTGAGATGTATTCACTTCTCTGGTACAAGCTGTTTTCCATGTTCTGAAAGACATGCTATGTTGATGCACCTGCTCCTATTTTCCACTCTTTGGTTCCTTGTAATCCAGCTATGGCAGACAAGAATTAGACAAGCTCTTCAAAAGATTTTCATGATCTGCAAACACACACATTTGTTCCATTTTATGTTTCCATTATTATGGAATGCCCCTTGAGGGCATTCAAACCAAACCAGCTGACCCTTTCTTTGATTATATGCAACCTATTGCCCCATAGATTTTCTCCCTAAATACTAGAACCTTTTTAATATGAGGATTTAATGCCTCTGAGTCACAGCTTGACAGCATGATGGTTATTCAACTTAATTTTTGGTAAGTTTTAGGGCTCGTCAGAGTAAGATTCCAAGTTTCCTAACTGTGTACTCATACTGTCAAAAGAGAACTCTGAAAGACATTGTACATTTAAGAGAGAAGAGTCCTTGCAATGTGTGAAATAACTTACTTCAGATGGCACAGGAAAGATATGGCTGACTGATGGAAGTGTTAAAAGGGTTGGGACTCCTGAGCATGAAAGAATTGAGGATGGCAATTCTGGAGCAAAGCTTCAGTTAACCTGTTGTCTCAGGTCAGCTCTGAGATGATACCAGCAATGGAATGGAATGGAATGGAATGGAATAGAATAGAATAGAATAGAATAGAATAGAATAGAATAGAATAGAATAGAATAGAATAGAATAGAATAATCTTTATTGTCATTGTGTAACTCACAATGAAATTAAATAATATTAAAATATTAAAATACTGAGAGGGATGGGAAAAGAGCATTTTATAGTTTCATCTGGAACTACGGACTGTTCAAGCATATTCTCCCGATGTGTGTATAATGACTGTCTGCATCTGCTCTTGGCAATGATGCTGGCAGCAGTAAGCATCTGAGTTAACAAATGGAGTAGGAGAAACAACAGCAAAGGGAAGCCCCTCCCCCCTCCCAGCTTCCTTTTCTACTCAAAGCTAGATTTCACCCATGCCTTAATTATTTAAAAGCCGTTATAATACTGCTGTTGGTGGGTGTTTTATCAAGGTCTGTGTTGCAAACCATGCTGCACGTGGTCCCTAGTAAATGCCAAAGAAGGCTGTGTGAAAAGCTGCCACAAGCTGGCTGCCCTTGTAAAATGGTTGGAGGAAAGAAAACAACTGGGGCTGCAGCCAACAGGGAAGGGAATGAAAGTGCAAGGCTGACCAGAGAATGGCAGCTTTGTTTGCTGTCAAGGGCTCCAGTATGTTGGGGATGGAAGAGATTGCAAGGAAATGAGTCTTGGATTGACCCTCCCTGGAGACAGCCTGATTTCTACCCTGCAAATTGGTGGCACTGCCTTCTGACCTGGGAGCTCCACTCTTCCATTAATTGGAGGAGGTTGAGAAATGGTATGTACAGGTAATCCTTGTTTAGTGAATTCCTCATTTAGTGACCATTCAGCTAGGATGTTGATGAAAAAGTGATTTTGCAACCAATCCTTTCACAACCTTAGCAGGTCGGTAAAGCAAAGGAAAATTGAAGTAAGATCATAAAATTTTGGTGCTTTATTTAGCAACTGCTTCACTTAATGACTGAATTGCAGTCCTGCTTAGGGCCTCTAAGTGAGGATTATCTGTAATTGGAAAAATATAAACAAATAATAATAATAATAATAATAATAATAATAATAATAATAATAATAATAATAATAATAATTAAAAAGATGGAAGGGACCTTGGATGTCATCTAGTCCAACCCCCTGCTCAGGCAGGAACCCTACACTATTTCAAACAAATGGCTGTCCAGTCTCTTCTTAAAAATTTCCAGTGTTGGAACATTCACCGCTTCTGGAAGCAGGTTGTTCCATTGGTTAATTGTTCTAACTGTCAGGAAGTTTCTCCTTAGTTCTAGGTTGCTTCTCTCCTTGATTAGTTTCCATCCGTTGCTTCTCGTCCTGCCTTCAGGCCCCTTAGAGAATAGCTTGACTCCCTCTTCTTTGTGGAAGAATTATTGTTTTTCATAGACTATCATTCTAAATATTATTTCTTGCTAAAAGTAACAGAAAGGAAAGAGAATGAAAGAAATCAGAAGCACTGTTGTAATGTCTCTTTTTCTGTGGAAATAAAATTCCCTTCTCTGAGTTGCATAAATATGAAATTGTGTTTCCTGAAAAGGGCTCCCCGATAAAAGAGATATTTTGCTATCTTCAAAAAGCCACCCAGCTATAACCCATCAATCTGTTGTCTAGGTCCTGGTATTTTAATATACATGGTGTCGTACATTAAATGAATATAATCTATGGTAAAGTCCATTTGGCTATATAAAATAAAAACAAGGTCACCTTCAGACCAACAATCAAGTAAGCAATGCCCCAACCAAGAAACTGCCACAAAGCCATTAGTAAACAGCCCAACCAAAGAATCCTTAGGCTCGCCTCCACCCACCCAGACAGGCAAGACACCAGAATATAAACAGACAGCAAACAGCACTCCTCACTCTGCACTGGTGATGTTACCTAGTTGGGGTAATGAAATGTCTTTAAGAAAACAAGCAAGCTCAGAGAACACCAAGGACTCCTCAATAAAAACTTTAAATGACAATGATAATATATTGTGTCAGTGAAGTTACTTGCAATTTTAATTACAGGTGACTTCTCCCGAGATGGTAGTAAGTCAGAATAAATTGAAAAAGGCTTGTCTCAGCTAGTTTGACTGCACTCCCTCTTGTGGCCCTGTTACCCATCCCATCACAGAGAGAGGCTACTGCACTCGGAAGCCACAGTAGCACCTGGGCCAGTTCTTAAATCCCCTCCTCAGGAAGGTGAAATTGGCTCCCTCAGTGGTCAGTATATGCTCTTTTGCTCCAACAAATTTTCCTCGGGCAGGGTTAGATCATTTTGTCATTTGTAGCTCTCAGATTTGTTTATTATGCCCACGTTGCTGTAGTTATTTTAATGGATACTTTTGTTTAATGTGTGCTAGGATGGCTGCCAAGCAGAAGGTGAGATTCCTAGACTTATCAAATAAAATACATATCTGGCTTCAGTGCTTTCCTAGATGTGATGCATCATAAAATGTTTCACTTTCTAGTAATCTTTCCTCTTCTTATAGGCAGAAAAAGAACAGCCTGCTTAAAATTCAACTACAACAAGCAAAGGAAGTAAAAGAAAAGAGCCTTTTCCAGCAATAACAAAGAAAAAAAAAGGGGGGGACCAACAGGCAAGATGGCAGTGCTATCCAAACCTGTCTTTTTGTATGGTCATTGAGATTGCACCCTTGTGCAAAAAAGAGGGCTTCAGTCACAATGCTACAACCGCCTCCTTGCCTCCCTTTGAAAATTCCATGGTTCCTCAACCTGGTATTGTGTGTGACTACAATTCCCGCTATTCTCTCACCACCTTAATCCACACAGCTAATGGAACTAAAGTTTTTATTTCACATGATCCTGGCAAGAAAGTTTAATAATGCATCTGGCCCAGTATTACTTATTCTAAAAATACTTGACCAAAGTCCCCAGAGCTGATGCAGCCATGCAAAGCTTTGGATGAAAACCTCATATCCTTAAATCCAAAGTTAAGGATACCCAGGCTTCATTAAGCTATTTGGGGATTCTACCATCTTTCCCAGTGAGAAGCATTTCCTGTAAAAGTGTTTTCGTTTTTCTGCAAAGCCTTGGGTTTGGGATTACAGGACCGGGATTACAGTGTTCCTTTCTGTGAAGGGATGGTACTGATTTGTCTTCATAAGGATCCATACTCTGGGAATCATATTTTCTATTAGTCTTTAGAATGTAATATTATCTGGCCATTGGAATCTCAGCAACCCATAATTCTAAACCTCTCAAGCTTCAAAACAATGCGCTGCTTCAGCACTGCAATTAAATTTGATATATTCACACACACACAGAGTTTCATCCTCAGGCCCAGAAACATTAGCATGTGAAAGGGCATAATCTTGCTTGTGTATATATGTGTGTATACACAGTGAGAGCAAGCACACAGATATATTCCAATATAGTTTTCTTTGATCTTCATTCTCTTTCCATCAACTGCTATTGATTCTGCAATCCTGTTTGAAAAAGCCATTGTCTTTCATCCTTTTTCAGTGGGAAGCGCTTTTCAGATTTTTCATTCTCTTTGATGAAGAAAATACAAGCTGTAAATCTAAGTTACGTATGAAGGTGAGTATAGATGTCTCAGGATAATGTTGCAGGATCCAATCTGGGTCGGTCACTAGGACAGGTTTAGTCTTCCGAGATTTCAGACTTGTTCCATCTTCAGGGAATTTTTCTCTCCCCAAAATGTGAAAGACACATTCTGGTGAGAGTCATTCCTTGAGGATGGGGTCCAGCATGAGTCCAAAAGCTCGGAAGACAAAAACCTCTGGTTCCAGTGACCGACTCAGATCAGGTCCTCTAAGTTATGTTTTCTAGATAGATGCTTTCATACACACTATTTGAAATTAAACTTTCTACCTTATGATGGCTATATCTCCCCAGAGACCTTTTTGTTACAACTTGCTTTGACTTTTTCAGACGATTTATATTACAAATGCAACATCCAGGCACATATT
The DNA here is from genome assembly GCF_016545835.1 of Crotalus tigris. Taxonomy (NCBI): domain Eukaryota; kingdom Metazoa; phylum Chordata; class Lepidosauria; order Squamata; family Viperidae; genus Crotalus; species Crotalus tigris. The sequence goes on from NW_024097714.1 coordinate 58,603, forward strand.
TTTGACTTATCAAAACATGCATTAATGCAACTTTAAATATCACTGAAATATAACCATAGAATAGAATAGAGCTGGAAGGGACCTTGGAGGTCCAGCCTCCTGCTCGAGCAGGAGAACCTATACCATGTATGTGTTTAGTTTCCAAAACTTTCTTAAATTTCAGAAAAGTATAAAATACAAAAAAGTGAAGAAAAAAAGAATTTAAAACAAAGAGGCAAGAGGGTAAGTAAAATAAAACAAAAAGGGAAAAAAGTTACAGGAAAAAAAACTTCCAACTTTCTTCAGTACAGTAAAAAGCTAAAAAATCAACAATTCTTTTGAACTAAAATAAATCATAACTAATAGTACTTCTATCATTATAAACAACATATAACCATCAAAACCCAAGATTAAAATTTCATATTTTTGGGATTTCAATGAAAAAATTGCAAAAGTATCTTCCAAATCAAAATGAAACTAGACAAAGTCTTTTCTTCATTCAAAACAGTCAATGTCCGCCAACTCCATTTATTTCACCATCCCTTCTTCCATTGTGGGCATATTCTGAGTCCTTCCATCTCTGCACATAGAGAAGTCTTGCTTCTGTTGTCATATTAAAGGAAAAAATTCCATGGATTTGTTTTCAAATCTTTTTGTACCTCAAACCTAAAAGAAAAGCCTTTGGCTTCAGTTGTATACTTAAAGAATTCTCTGAGTTAAAATACTTATGTGATTCCAGTAAATCTCAGCTTTCTGACATTTCCACCAGAGGTGATAAAAAGTGCTTTCAGATTGTTTACATTAATATGTTCATGAAATAGTTCCCTAAAAGTTTCTGGCACTTTTAGAAGATAAGTCAGCAGAATGTGTTTTTTAAATGTTTCATTCTTGTGAGCTTTTAATAAGCAAATACATCAAGGAAAGCAATTCAGAAGGTACTTAATGTATTAAAATAGACTTCCCAGAACTAATCAACCCTTCTGGGCCCATCCTGGATCCATCTAGAAACTCAAGTGTGTTATTCTTAAAGGAAGATCATTCTATAGGAAAATATCACTTTCTTAACTGCTTTTAATGAATAATAATGAACAATAATTTGACCTGGATTTTATTTATCTTCTGAAGAAGGGCAGACATTTAAGTGAAATTATTATAGGGAGATGAAGGATCCTTATCATTAGTGGTCTGCAGTCCCACTGGTTCCCCTGCTTCCCTTAGCTCCCAAGAAAGTCCCACGGAGGCTTTCTTTCTGATTGGGAAGTGGACTTTGCCCAGAAAACTTTAGGGTGACTGAGACAGGCTTTGAAAAAAAAAGCCAACAAAAACAGCACCCATAAGCCACTTCAACGATAATAATGCTAAAGAAACCCAAGGTAATTTAAAGGTAGTTGCTGATATAATTTGATCTGAAATATTTCCAAAATGAATTTTAAAAGCACCATTCAAAATCAAGTCCTCTCTCGGCTGAGTTTGAATCATGGTGATTTCATGGATGATTTTCTTCATATTTTTTTTAAATCCCATTTTACCCCTGGTATTTCTTGGCGATCTCCCATCTAAGAGTTAACAAGGTCCAACCTTCCTTAGTTTTTCAAGACCAACTGAGATTGGCTAGGTGCTTTGCCTAATTATTATCCATTCTTTGGTTATCTCATTCCCTTGGTATAGATGTAAAGTTATTTCTGTTGCCATCACTTGAGAGATGCCTCTAATTCCTAGATTTGTTAAAAGGTTGGGAGATGCTTTACTCACAAATCTGTCAATGGAGCTTCAAACAGGGAAAAAGCCTCAAGATGGGGGCATGAGCTGATCCCTTTATAAATTATAGTCCACATGGGCTATAATTATTTTCCCAACCTTCCCTATGACCTCCCAACCATCTCTCATTATTTGCACCATGAACCCCTGAGAATGAATATGGAGATACTGAGAATTTTGTTCCTTATGAATACTAGCCACAACTAATGTTGCCTATACTTTTCTAAAAAATGCGGGAAAAGATTGAGGATTCCACTGCTTTTTATTTTTCAAAAATCAGCAAAGTTTTGTTTAAACAATTTGCTACAACTAGTATAACAAAATCAGCCTTCTTCCTCAAATAAGTGTAGAAAGAAGCAATGTTACAGAATCACATGGACATTTCACAAAGTACCAGGGAAGAAGCCTCTTGGCAACAAATATGGTGTTACTATAATAAATATTTCACTTTAAAAGTAACATTTATTTATTTAGAAAATTTATACGGCTGCCCAAATCATTCACTGTAACTCCAGGTGGCTTACAGAAATAAAAACCCAATACAAAATCCAATAACCCTCTCCCTGGCAACTAGATAGATAGATAGATAGATAGATAGATAGATAGATAGATAGATAGATAGATAGATAGATAGATAGAGCTTAGATTTATATACCACTTCAAAGTCCTTTACAGTCCTCTCTAAGTGACTTACAGAGTCAACATAGTGCCCCCAACAATCTGAGCCCTCACTTTACGACTTTACCAAGGCTGAGTCAACCTTGAGCCGGTAAGAATCAAACTGTTGACAGCCGGCAGTCATCAGAAGTAGCCTGTAATACTGCATTCTAACCACTGTGCCTCTATGGCTCTTTAGACCAGTGGTTCTCAACCTTTTTAATGCTGCGACCCCCAACCGGTCATAAGTCGAGGATTACTCAACCAGTCGTAAGTCGAGGACTACTCAACTGGTGCAGCACTGTTTGCAGAATGGGACTTTTGGCGGGCTCAGCAGGGCAGAGACAGCCTGGACAATTCCTATTGGCTTTTGAAAGCCAATAGAATTAGACTCTATTCAAGAGAGTCTATTCTATTGGCTTTCAAAAGCCAATAGAATAAAAGGGAGTAGCACAGCTAAGGAAAAGGGGGAAAAAATGGCGGATTGCATTGTTTGGCAACCCCCGTGAAATGGTCGTTCGACCCCAAATGGGGTCCCAACGCACAGGTTGAGAACCACTGCTTTAGACAGATAGACAGATAGACAGAAAGACAGACAGACAGATAAATAGATGATAGAGTGTGTGTGTGTGTGTGTGTGTGTGTGTGTGTGTGTGTGTGTGTGTGTGTGAAGTCCTGTCTATCAAGAAATCAGAGATCCAATTACAGATCTCATCACAGACATAAGGAAGAACTATGAAACAGCCCTGCAGTTCCACTTGCATCCCATTGTCTCTGTAGTTTAATGAAATGTAGGGAAAACCCTTCATAATCAGATCTGTTCTTGCTGTCCTATTATTTTGATGAACGAACATTCCAGCTTTGACTTTTAAGCCATTCTTATTCTACACCATGAAGTGAATATGTAACTGAAGGTCAGACTCTCCATTTTAACATTTTATTCAAACAGCAATGGCCTGCATAATTATAATGGGCAACAAACAATAGCCTGTACATTCTTAACTGTTCTGTGAATGATTCTTTCTCAGCCAAGCTAATACACAGTACTGAAATGAGGGCTGGTATTTAGAAAATCATAAAAAAGGATGACAGGGCGTTAAAAAAATTGAGAATGCTCCTTAGCCATCCAGCAGCTAATTGTTTGTTTTGTTAGTTTAAGCAACCGCAATCCACATGACTGCACTTTGCTATGAAAAGTTGTTGTGCCAATTTAGGAACTATGGAGAGAAGAATCCCATAGCAATGAATCCAATAGCAACATTGAAGAATGGCTATTACTGACCAATTAGCAAGAAGGAGTGGCTCTGGGGTTTTCATCACCCTGTATCTGGTGAGATTTTTTAACTCATAATGGAGCAGCACTTCCCTAGACAGCATTGGTACAAAATTTAGAGACCTTCCGGGACCCATTCCTGGACCAGTCTCTTCTGCTTGACAACTTCCCAATTGGACTTCCCTATATGTAGTCTATATAGGGCTGCCCTTGAAAATCACCTGGAAGTTACAACTGGTTCAGAACCCAGAAGAATGTGGTAACTATCACAACCTAACAACCAAGCAAATGAGCAGAAAACTTTAGTAGAACCAGCTTATCTCTGGAAGAATTATCATGTCTTACAAATATTCATTCATTCATTCAATCTGAATAGCCACCAATCTCAAACCAGTAACTTAATAAATATTATTTATTTAATTTGGTTGTTGCCCAACTCCAAATAACTCTATGAGTGTCTGAATTCCGTGGGTGTCAGAAATTTATAAAGAAGTGCAATCTGATGAATGTTATAGATTCAAAATTCCCAAATTCTTCACAAAACCCCCTATTCAAGGCTTTGGTCTGAACATGTGACAGCTCAAACTGTATAATAGGCCTAAGGTACCTGGATGTGTTCCCCTACATGTAAACTGCACCCCTTCCATACTTGATTTGCTCGTGCTTTATTTATGAGTTTTATATTCAAGGCCTACTTTTAAAAAATCAGACTCCACAATGAACTTCCTCCAGGGCAAAGAAATGGTCAACCATATTTGCCCTGCCCATCCTATACTCAACATATGTATCCAAATCTATTAGGGATCACTAGTTTCCAAAGTAATAAGGATACAGTTCCAAAGTATGGGCAACTATATTGGAACTGCATCTTATTACTATGCATGAGCCAACCCTATCCAACATATTTTGGCTTCTCCTCAGCCACAATATGTATTCAGTGCACAGACATACAAGCAAGCACATAGGGAAACTGCACCCTTGCGATTTGAGAAATCCTATATATTATTCAATCAAGAGAAACTTGTCTTTATAAATGTCCTCCATAAAACCCTTGTGTTGAGATATGGTACAATTTACTTGATTCAGTTAAGTAATGGATTGGTTGGTTAAAAGCAAGCCAGCTAATTATTGGCTGGCATGCTAATAGTAAAGTGCTACTTTATAACACCCAGGTGAGCCTTCAGGGTAAGAGATAAAAAGAAGTCATTAAAGTTCTGGAATGAACAAGCAGCTGATCAACCAAACCAGTTAAACCCAAATACTAGAATGTAAATTATTATACAGATATATTTATTACAACTAAAATTCTCATGTAGTAACTACACTAATAGGGTAGAAACTACCTGTGTCATCAATATGTAAATAACGTATAAATCTAGAACTGGACTTGCCTTATTTTTACATATTCCAAAGGCAGAAGAACTAAAGCAGAACTGCAGAAGACCTGAAGAAGAACTAAAGAGTATTTATTCTTTTACAGTTGGAAAGACACAGTGACTCAGAGTGCCTGCAAAATTTAATATATTTATGCCTAGGACCTCTATAGAAAGAAAACTCCAGAAAGGAACATGGAGGGAGAAAGGGGGATCAGCACTGTGATTGACTATGCTAATTTTTAATTGCATAATGTAATTGTTGAATTATTGTATTCCATATTTTAGCAGGATCTGTAATTTGCAAAACTGTTCCATTGTTCGTATATGTGTACACACAGAGACTGACAGACGGACAGATAGAGAGAGCATGCAAATGCCTCCTCTCCACTGGAATACTGGTTTTCCCAAACAATTAAATAACTATATTACATATTTATTTATGTTGTTCATTTATATACCTCACATAAAGCCTTAGCAACTATTTCAATAAATAACAATCAGAACTCTGAAGAGAAATAAAGACTGAGACAAAAAGAATAGCATCATAAAACAAGACAAAATCATAAAATATACAATATCACAGCATCAAACAATAAGTAATCAAAGAACAATCCAGAACACATGGCATCAACACCAGAAATCTGGCAGCAGATTAAATCATTGCTTCTATGTTGAAAAACTATGATACAAAATGGATTTTTGGACTAAACATACAAAGAAAAAAGGAACTGAACTGTTTCAAGGAGGGAAAAAGCATTAGCAATACAGTAGTTGTTTACAGGCAAGTTTCCTTTCTAGTGCACAAAATTCCCTCCCTCCCTCCTTTTATATGGCTGTCCATCTCAACAAGTGACTCTGGCCAGTGAACAAAATTAAAATAAATGCTGTAATTGAACTATGTAGACAGATGTAGCTTGGGAGTCAGCAATCAATTCCAGTCAGCCCACAAGGCATCATCCAAAAGTTCAGTGCATCAGCAAACAGATTTTGGAATTCTACCAGATTCAGAAGATGTAGGGGTAGGCCTTCAAAACTGGCCAGCATTGCTGTAAGGAAGGGGTGAAATCAAACTCTGCAAAGGTCAAATGGTGAGATGTCCATGACAAAGGAATCACTTCTATTTCCCCAACCAAAGATCATCATTATTGTTGTCAAACACCTGGTCCAGAGGATAACCCACTGGACACGTGCGGGCAAATGTTTGAGTCAGGTCCGGGGTGTTCTGGTGGTCCTGAATGGCCTGTATCGTCTTTCAGATCAGATCAGGAACTAAGGCTGCATGAATAAAGTAACTGAGAACTAAAACTTTCAAGACCTCCAATACAATCATCCCAGGCAGAGAAACTGTTTGGCAGTTGTTCATGACATAGAAGCTCATAGCACACCAGCAGAATTCCCAGCTTATCTTGCTTTCTCAGCTCTAGTCAAACACAATCTTAGCCTTTCACATTTTGGACCTGGAAAGGAGACCTAGATTATATCATCCATATTTCAGATCTCTATTACACAAACCACTCTACCTTACTGTTTGGAATCAAATCATCCAGGAGATGGTTTTTATTCAGTAATGACCCAGAATTCAACTAGAGAAAAGAGAAAACACAAGTGTTTCCCCTATGTTGGAAACAAAGCACCACAGACAGATAAGCAAACCTCTCTGACCCTTAATTTCAGATGCTGTTGGCCCTCCCATGTAAAGTGGACAGGAAATAGGACTAGATGAACTAATTCTACTTTATCGTAAGACTACATTAACAGAATCTTGCAAATTTGAAAGTACAAACTTCCTGCCCACCATTTTTAACTGCCTGGTCCATTAGGGCAGGTCCTTACTCAGTTTCTTTATGTGACTATTAAGTAATTGCAGAATCCTTCCTTTCTTGTCTTATTCTTTCCTAAGCAGCATCTCTGCTTCTCTTTCCAAAATATCATTAATGCATTATATTATGTATACAACTCCTATTATGATACCACTTCCCTGGCCTAGTACTTACTACTATAGCCTATCCCTCCTTCAGAATGTACCTTCCATGAAATCAAAGAAACTACTATCTTGAATATGCTTCCCTCTTTCACCTATAGGCTCTGTAGCAGCAGAACAAGATCCAACAAATGTCACATTCTAATTGGTATGTTAAATGCCCCCCAAATTACAGTGAATAATAATTCTTCTAACATTAATTCACCAAGTTCTTCGTTCTTTTTTTTTTTCTTCCTCACTTACTCCTCCATGTCCATCTGGCCCACCAACTTCAGGTTTTGCAGGAGAATTTCCAAAAGATATTATAATTCTTACAGCATAACCTAACTAAAGCTCCTGACAAAATTCTAAGCAGTGCTGTCACTCAGATGCCATTTTTACCGCTTTTATTATTTTACTGTTTTTTATTTTTTAAAGAAAAGTAAAATGTTTATAATTTACCCAAAAATTTTGCTTATTGATCAGATTAGACTTATCATAACCATAATCTAATACCCGTGTTTCCCCGAAAATAAGACCGGGTCTTCTTTTTTTTTGCCTCCAAAAGAAGCACCAGGTCTTATTTTCAGGGGGTGTCTTTTATACTCAACTCTGGCACTGACAGCCAACTGAGAAATGTGACTGAGAAATGCAGGCCTGGCTGTAGAAGACGCCACAGAAGAAGTGAGCTAGCGAGGAGAGGCCTGGCTGCAAGATGAATGGGTGCGGGGTGCGTGGGGCAGCTCTACCCCCCCCACCCTAGCTTGATTTTTAGGTATGTGCCTGGCCCCAAAACTTATATTAGGCCCACCCCCCAAAATCAAGCTAAGGCTTATTTTCGGGGTAGGCCTTACTTTCATGAAAACAGGGTATAGCTTGTAGTTTAGCCAATAATGTTTATGTGACTAGACATTATCCTTGACTACAAGGCAACATAGTATATGATTTTCTATGTTTATACAGCTTTGTTCAAACACTGCATTTATTACTCGTGTAATACAATTTCCCTTGGTGTAGACATGATAAAATGAGAAATGTTTTCCATATTCTGTAGTAAAAGTGGTATAGTATGATGATTCGGGATCTCTGTTTATGTGTGTATGTGGGCCTTCAAGTCAATGTTGACTGCCTAGACAAGTCCCTACATTTTTTTTGGGGGGGGCAAGTTTTCAGAAGTAACTTGCCCTTGCCTCCTTCCTAGAGCTGAAAGAGAGTGCCTGGCCCAAGGTTACCCAACTGACTTCATGTCCAAGGCAGGGTTACAACTCATCATCTCTAACTACAACATCAAACTGGCACTCAGCCATGGAAACACATGGTATGGGAATGGGTCAATTATACTCTTAGACCAGGGGTAGGCAACCTCGGCTCTTTTATGACTCATGGACTTCCACTCCCAGAATTCCTAAGTCAGCATAACTGACTAGGAATTCTGGGAGTTGAAGTCCATGAGACATAAAAGAGCTGAGGTTGCCTACCCCTGTCCTGGACCAATCTAATCTCACAGACCAATCTCACAGAGTTGTTGCTACTAGTATAAAATGAAGGATGAGTCCAATGTAAATTGTCTCAAGCTCTTGGACAAGGGTCTCCAAGACCCCTGCTCTTGGAGATATCTAACACAAAATAAATAGAACCTGTAGCCAGTCAATGAAGCTGACTGTGGGGAATTCATGAAAAACCAAAGGAATTACTTCTTCATATAGTAGAGCTATATATATGAACAACAGTACTGACACTCCAAGATATATTGATGGTTACTACCTTAGATGTTTTTGGAATGAGATTGCTTCCAGTAATCAAGTGTCTGAGGAACATCTATATGACACTGCTGTTCTTTTTCATAACCTTCTTGTGAACTTCCCAAGAGGCATCTGTTGCCCACTGAGGAAAAGGAAGGCTGAATTAAAAAGAACTTTGCTTTGATTCAGCATGGCTCTTATGTTAACTAAAATGTTTAAGATCCCTAAAAAACATTAAGAAGACTGACTTTTCCTTCAACCCAAATTCTCCAGTAAATCTGCAGTATTATTTTAATTTGCAGCAACTTCTCACGTGTGAAATTCCTTTAATGCATAACATGTTACATAAAAATAAATAAACATAAGATGTAAATAAAGAAATGTATAAATAACAGGGGTGGACATTGGGAATAACTGGGATCCAACTCATGGAATATTATTTAATGCTAGAATTTTAATTTTTTTAAAAAACCCTTGATAAGCAAATTTTTGTCAGAACCAAGCATGGGACCTGCTTTATAAGCACTCAGTTGAACCTTAATTCATCTGAAATTCTCTCATTATAATCTGATCTCTTAATGTATGACATGGTTTGTAGTTTTAAAAAATTAAGTAGGTGGTGCACCTTATTAAAGATTGAGAAGCTCTGTTTCATTTTACAACTCAAAATCATCTCAAGACTTCTTCACTTGCTCAGACTTCCAATTCGGCCCACAAATCTCAGTCAGTCTAATGATGCAGCCAATGAAATTCCATTGTATACTCCTACATCTGTTTCCTAGGTAACCATCACAAAGCAATATAAACTGGAGAAGCACAGCAGAAGGAAAGGCACAATGCAGCACCAATCCTAGCCTGCACTATCTCTGCCTTTGAGCACTCTGGCACACTTCTTTTCCAGCTGATTCATGCAGAGAAAGTTATTCACAAAGTTAAGAAATTGCTCTCTTCTTTTTTTTCCCCTTTTAAAATGAGGCCATTAATGCTGGAGAACACAAAATATACATTTCTCTTCTTTCTTTCTTTCTTTTTCTGAAGTGAAATTATCACAGGGAAATCCTAAATGTGTGATTGGATGGATAGGCACATAGTTCAGTATTCATAAAAATAAGAACGATGTAGGGAAGCATGAAGCATGCGGGCCTGGTGCTCTGATGCTAACCAGCTCAGCAGAAACTGGGGCCAGTTGTCATAAAAAGTCTTGAATTGACCAACCAAAGCCTTAATGTTTTCCTGAATGAAAAATTGCATCTGCATATTTTATGCATGGAACCTCATGAGAGCTATTGTAACTGAGTAGCTACAAGGCTGAACAATAATGTCAAATCTTTTCTCTGCCTTGAACAGGTTCTTAAACCTCAACTTTATGTCTGTAACAAAGGAGGCAAGGCGAGGGTATTAATAAAATTGATTTTCTTACAAGACATTTTTAAGGCAGTGATTAAGACATTCCGGGTGTATGGAACTTTTTTGCTCTAGATGTGGTGGCCTCTTATGGAATAAGACAATTCTGGTTGCTACTTCCTAGCAATGAGAGCCTCTCAAGATTCTTCTTGGTCCTACCCACATATTTACTGGAATGTATTCCCTGCATATTTGCTATTGAATGGAATCTATTTCCTATATTTCCTATTTATTTCCTATATTTTCTATTGGGGAATAATTATTTGTATTGTATTTAACCAATTTTACATAATGCTATTAACACTGGAATAAATTAAATTCATCTTTTCTCCATCTTCACCCAGTACTTTGTACTTATCTCATCTATTTTTAGTGTAAAACTTCAACATGCTATCTGAAGGCCCAAAGGTAGCCATGGACCTCCAAACACATACCTACCTATTCTAAAATGTTATATTGTACAAGGTGGACAAGGCCTTATCTTCATCAATAATACATTTGAGATCAATCTTGAGACAAAGCAGAATGTAGCCCCAAAATCCCTCTCAGTGAATGTGTACAGCTATAAAATTGCAACATTTTCTTGTGAATGTACCCTGATAAATAATTCTAAGAACTTACCTATGAATGCAAAATATTGTGCCTAAACTTGTCTGATATCTAATGACCGTGGTATTCTGCTTGGTCATCCTACTTCAAAATAAATAAATAAATAGGTAGGTAGATAGCTTTGCTACCTCCTTACTAGCTGGGTGAAATCCAAAGTCATATTACGCTATACACATGATCAATAAAATCAGAATGATAAATTACTATTAGTAAGCTAATTAATCTTATGTCTCCAAATCCTGGTTCATTAAACTGGACAGGCCATGTTTTTTTAATTATACGAAGAGAATAGGCACAGGCAAAAAGGCACAGACATATGAATTGGGAAGAACTATAACAAGTACAATTTCTCTTTTAGTATTAGGGTTCACAATGCTATTGTACAGTTTTCTTGGAGTCCAGATGCAATGTGATATTTGATGAGTTGCCTCTTGTTTTCCCAGTGGAAAAACACTGTCATGGTCTGTTGTACAGGAATATTATTGCTTAGTGTTTTTGTTCTTTGTGAAAAAAGAGAGAGAAAATAAAGTGGGAAAATAGCCGTTTAGAAGATGAGAAGGGAAATCCCTTCTCTAGTTACTATGCCAGAGTGTATATCTGATGCTCCAAATTCATTCTGATTGATTCACACTAATTTGTTTTCCACGCATGTGCATAATCCAATCAGTCTGAATCTAATTGGACTCAGAATTAGATCAATATTCTCAATTGATCTGAATGTTCAAATTGAATTGAGTCCAATTCACACACCACTACAAGATATTCAGCACATCAGTATATCATCTAAACACTGACCAGATTGCTTTTAATTCTCAGGGAATTTTTATCAGCCTCTAAACTCAGGAATTTATTGTGCATGAAATCTCTCATTGGTTTCATACAGTTATATGTTAAAAATGACAAGAAATTTGATTAAACGTTAACATGTTCTTTTATCAGGTCAATATTCTCAAGTGAAACAGAGGAATCATATAAAAATTGCCATGTTTTATCAGCTCTGTGATTTCTTTAACCCAGGTTTTAGTTAGTCTCTCTGTCAGTAGCCAGAATAGAGCCATATGTTCAAAGTTTCAGTAAAAAAAAAAAATCATGTGATAGTTCTAAGCAGGGGTGTCAAACTTGCAATGTCACATGACATGTTGCGACATACCACACCTTTTTTCCATTGCCGGCAATGGGGTGAGCGCGGTTTTGCTATGATGCATTTGGCCGGCTGGCCGGCAGTTTGACACCCCTGTTCCACAGCATTCAGCAATGTAATGTTTCTGTCATATTTTCTATGTCTCTATCATATTCCCAATATCACAATATGATGTTTCTATCATATTCTCAGAGGCTGGGAATCAAAAATAACTGATCTCTGCTATTCTTCTATTTCTTTGATTCATTATTTCCAACAATTAGAGAAGAGTTCTGTAGTACATTTTCAGTCCAATACAAATGAATTCTTAGCTGTTTTGCCAGCCCATCTCGTACAAGGCTGGGTGCAAATATACAACATGTATAAAACTCCCCAATGGGGAAAAAAATCTATATAGGAATAGAAAAAAGTTCAACAAAGGAGAAGGGAGTGAAAAGATATAGCTTGCTGGGAAAGGCTCAAAAATATGACAAATTATGAGTTCAGTCAATGGTTCAGAATTCCTAATGTGTATCTCTTGCACATGCCATAAAAGATCTGAAAACAATGTACAATAATTTTAAAATCAGTAAGGAAAGGGATCATCTTTGAACAACATTAACAATTCCACTCCACAAAATATCTGAATTGCCAGTTGAAAACACAATGGTCAAACAATGCTAAAAAAAACATATATTAACAAAAGGACATGGCAGAAATCTAAAACACTTAAAATCATTTATTTACAGAGATGATATCTATCTCACAGAATATAGAAAGTTGGAAACACAAGTTGGAATTTGTGACAAGCCGGAACTAGAGCAATTTATTTGCTTAATATAGTTCTGCACCTTCACTGACATTTTAGAACACTGTTGGTGGCAAGAATAAGATGCGTATCACTAGGGCCTTCAGTCACATCAAGGCAAAAGAATAATACACTTTGCCCACAGGTATAAAAACACAGAGATCAACATGGAGACATTGTCGATTAATCCCCAAAGCCAGTACATTCCTTACTCCAGTCTACCTTCATAACAGTCTTAAATACAGGAAGAAAAATCAAATCAGGTGCAAGGTTTTCAATCTCCTTCACATTCTGCCACCTGGTGGGACATTTCCTCCAACTTTTATGAGCCGCTGGTGCAGCATTCATTTGACATCCCTCTCTGCAGATCACACCAACCCTGTCTCCCCTAACTCTGAAAACTATTCATCAGCAAATAGGAAACCTTAGAGGAAATCTTGTGCCACAAACACCTTAATCCACTGCAGAACCCCATCCCTGGCAACACAATTGCTGCCTGGCAGGACTGACAAAAACAAACACTTTGGGTTTTTTCTCTTTCATTTGTTCCCAATTCACTTGCCAAATCTGAACAAGAGGGCAAACCAATTGGGAGGTTTTCAACACCACTGTTAATTCCAAAAGGCTCCATCCGCTCATTCAAGAACCAAATGAAGGCACATTTCAGTGTGTGCATGTGTGTGTTTTTTAAGGTGACTTTCTCTTGCTCACTTAACATAAGACCTGATGTCTTATGTCCCTGGAAATAAATAAATTTCCAGCAGCTTCAGCACCAGCCTCCAAAGGCTGCCTGCATTCGCAAGCATGCCCCAAGGCCCAAGCCAAACAGACCAATGCAGGCATCCGCTTTCCTCCCTCCCACTCGCCGCTCTTCTTCTTGGCATCCTCACCCCCCCCCGCCCCGCCCCGCTCAGCTTCAAAGCACTTTCACGCATGCCCTCCAGCGGTAGAATTTGCCCCGGAGGGGCTCCGGAGGAAGCCCCCCTCTTACCTTCCTCCTGCATCCTCTGCAGACACCGGGTTAGATTCTTCCTCCAGCCCGGCATCCCGGCCGAGGGTCAACCTGCCGAGCGGCGTGGAGAAGCGTCGGAGGGCTCTTCTTCCCGGGGAAGACTTGAGCAGAGAGGCTGCCCCCCCCCCCGGTTTCTTTTCCCTCTGCCTCCCCCCCTCCACCTCGCCAGGCCAGCAGTGCCGGGGCAGACGAAGCAGTTAGGGAAGCGAGGCTGTCTCCGGAGCGAGCCGGCTAGGCATTGGCGGCTGCCGCGTGCTCCATCTGTGTTTTGGACCGGTAGGAAAGCAGGGGAGGGCGAGCGGAGGGGGCCGGCCGAGGATGCGAGGAGGAAGGCGCGAAACCGGCAGACCGAAGCTAGCTGCCGCGCGAGACGGAAGGCTCTCCCCCGTTTGTTGCGCGAAGTCTCTTCCTCGCTTGCCCTGGAGCGGGGAGATAGACGGCCGCGGGAGCTGCGGTTGGCCGTGGGGCGCCGGAGGGGAGGGAGGGATCTATTAAGTAGCCGCAGGAGCCTAGGGAGCTGTGCGGGAGGGGACGGAGTTTTGGCTTGGACTGCCTTCCAGACCAGCCTTCCGACGGAGCGGGCTTCCGACGCGCGGCGACCGCGGCTGAGGGGGGGGGGGACAGGGAGAAGGGGGAGACACGCGAAACTCGATCGCGCGCCCTCTCGCCCCACGCCCGCCCGCCCGCCCGCGTTTGGACGCCGTGCTCTGCGGGAACCGCGCGAGGTAGCACAATCCGCCTCCCTTTGTTGTATCTCGGACCGGGTAGTAGCGGGCCCCGGTCGTCTGAATGAGTTCCGAACGCCTACCCTCCTCCACACGTGCGAGGCTCTTTTGCCTCCTGGGGGCCAGTAGGAGTGCGCTTCCCCACCCCTCTCCCCTGTAAAAATACAGGTAGTCCTCGACTTACAACAGTTCGTTTAGTGATCATTCGAAGTTACAACAGCACTGAAAAAAGTGACTTACGGCCATTTTTCACACTTATGACTACTGTTGCAGCATCTCCATGGCCGTGTGATCAAAATTCAAATGCTTTGGCAACTGACTCATAGTTATAATGGTTTGCAGTGTTCCTGGGGTCATGTGATCACTTTTTGCGACATTCTGACAAGCAAAGTCAATGGGGAAGACAGATTCACTTAACAACCCTGTTACTAATAACTGTGGTGACTCACCTAATGACTGTGGCAAGAAAGGTCGTAAAATGAAGCAAAACTCATTTAACAAATGTCTTGCTTAACCAACGGAAATGTTAATTTCAACTGTGGTCATAAGTCAAGGATTACCTGTAATGTTTAAAAGCTGCTGTCCGGCCACCTTTGGGTTCCTCTGTAAGAAGCCAAGATGCAATTGTGGCCTTCGCTTAGCACAGTGGTTCTCAACCTTTTTAATGCCACGACCCCCAACCGGTCGTAAGTCGAGGACTACTCAACTGGTCGTAAGTCGAGGACTACTCAACCGGTCGTAAGTCGAGGACTACTCAACTGGTGCAGCACCGTTTGCAGAATGGGACTTTTGGCAGGCTCAGCAGGGCAGAGACAGCCTGGACAATTCCTATTGGCTTTTGAAAGCCAATAAAATTAGACTCTATTCAAGAGAGTCTATTCTATTGGCTTTCAAAAGCCAATAGAATAAAAGGGAGTAGCACAGTTAAGGAAAAGGGGGGAAAAAATGGCGGACTGCGTTGTTTGGCGACCCCCGTGAAATGGTCGTTCGACCCCAAATGGGGTCCCGATCCACAGGTTGAGAACCACTGGCTTAGCAAGTCCCAGGTTGTTCCCCTGAGATGGATCCCCTCACCTGGGGATGATGGTTTGAGGGTTAGCACTTCCACCCATCAGGTGAGGGAAAGCTGGGAAAAATCATTAGGGCTTGCTTCTGCCTTGGAGTGAGGTTGAGGGTAGAAGGAAGCAGCATGTGCAACACACTCTAACAGCAAAATTCTTGATGCCTCTGACACAAGGAGAGATAATCTCTGATTTGACCCACCCTGCTGGTGCAGTTTTATTTCTCAGTCAAATCAAGGGAAACCATTAATCAGTCTTTCCCATCTAGTGCCCTATAGGTGTTGAAGGCTCCCCCTCTGTGCCCCAGTGAAGACATTTAGAGGATATGGGGAGATTGCAAGAAGGAACCAAACAAACAGAAATTATGATCATATGTTTGGGGGCTCTGTTCAACACAGGGATTATGTAGTAATTGTGGAGTTTCAAGTTAAACTGTTACAAGTACTGAAAGGTATTCAGTCTAATCTGGAAGCAGACTGGACCTCTAAAGCAACCAGCAGCATTTGACTAATCTGCACCATCCAGATTTAAAGAGGACATGCCCTGCAGAAATGGCCCTGCATTGTTCAGATATTCATCTGTTGATTTCTATAGCACCCTCCATCAGGAAGAATTTCACAAAAACCTAGTAGAATCTGAACATGAAATCTGATACTTTGTAAAAACAAATGTTATAAATTGATGTTTCTTTGCTAGATAGAACTCTCCCAATAGCATCTCCTTTAAAGGATGCTTAACTTTTTTTCAGCTGAACGGTATACCCAGAGCTGGACTCCAAAAGGTGGGTGGAAGAAGTGGACAAGGGCATAAGAGGAAAGGGACGTGATTCGGTTCAATTGAAAATGAGATGAGGTGCATTTCATACGGTTCTAGTACAATTTGATGCAGAGAGTTAGAAAACTAAATTGGAGATTTTGGAGAGCTGGCTCAAAGAAGTTTCTCCTTATTGTCCATAAAACCCCATAAAGCTACTTATAGAGAAGGAGACTAGTAGTTAATCTAGCTCTGTATTGTTGACATTGATTGGTAGCTTCTCTTTAAAGTTGTATATGATCTTTCCAAATTTTACTTGCAGTTACCAAGGACTTATCCTAGAATCTTCTGTGTGCATATCATGCTGTATCTTTGAACTGTAACACTTTTCTAGAGGTTTTTTAAGGCTTCCCAGGGACAGACAAATTTGACTTGTGTATGTATCCTTTTGGTACTGTCCATGGAGTTTTCATGGCAAAGATACGGGAGTGGGTTGCCATTTCCTTCTCCAGTGGATCACATTTTGTTAGAACTCTCTGATGCTGGACTTAAATGGACTCAAGAAGATGATAGAGGACAGGAAGGCCTGGAGGAACGTTGTCCATGGGGTTGCGATGGATCGGACACGACTTCCCAACTAACAATGACAAAATGTATGCTTAGTAAATTGCTTTAATTGTTTTGCTCTTCTTTTTGAGAATTCCAAGTCAAAAATTTAGTATGAACTGTCGGAGTATTAATTGTCCAAATATCGCTGTCCTGAGTTTTTAAAAGTATAATTTTGCAATAGGAAGATGGATGCTTTCTTGTCTCTTGTGCATATCCTGGTTCAATACATCATATGAACACTAAACATCATAAAAATGCAGGACCTGCCCTTTCATAGAAGGCTTTTAATCATATTGCTACTGCTGAATATTTATCCACAAACTGAATCCATACAAGATATTGTGTACATAAATACACAACTGTACCCAAAGATGAATGATACACATACTTCCAAATGTTTACCTCCATTATTGTAATATCCAATTGGATGTTTGGCCACATTTTTCTTTTTTAAAAAAAAAATCTAATGTCATTTTAACATTACTATATTTTTAAATATCCTTAAGTTAACTTACTATGACAATCCATTACAATTAACTTGCAGTCTATTTCTTACTTTTGATACCCTTTGCCTTTTTCACATACAATCTATACTTATATATATTGCTAAGAATATGTATTGAGTAAGGATTTCATCTTAACTGGAATTGCAGTTTTGAATATTATCCAACAGTAATTTTTCCAGTACACTGAGTAATGTAAAACCTAATATATCCTGCTCATTTTTCATCTAGCAAGCTTTAATTTTTGAACATCTCCTTTTGTACCTTCCCTTTGTTATTCTTGCCTAATGCCAACTATACTTGTAAAACTGTTCAAGAAATAAACCATCATTAAGCCAAGTGGATTCCCAAATGAACATGTCCAAATAGTGAGAACAACTCTGAATTCCTTTTCATCTTCCTGTGTTAGAGATGATGTGACTAGCAATCAAGAAAAAATATTATATGACTAGCAAGTAAAGAATAAGCCTTCCTAGCACCTGTTTGGGATATTTGTCCTTGCTTCGTACTAAATCTTATGTACAATATTTTATGACTTTCTTACACCAGTTCTTTCAAATTGTTTAAGCTTTGGGCTCAGCAATCTATCCTTTTGGACAGCTCCATTGTTATATCCTCCATCATGATAACAAGGCAGAAATCAGGGAAAAGTAAAATTCTCACTTCCCTTTGCAAATCTGCAAAATCTCCCACCATACAAAGTTCATGTCTGAGATTAGGAAAATACTGAATCTTGAAGGTTGATCAATTCAACCCAGACCTCCAATCTACCTGTTCTCTGAGTTCCAAAATCTGGAGTGATGGTTGTAGTAAATAATGCAGAACTTCCTGTGGGACGTGGGAGGAGAATCTGAAGTCAGATCTTCTCCTACAAAAAAACTGCCTACCTGCTGCCTCATTCTTTCTCAGTTCACTTTCAGAATGAAATTTTGGATGTTCTCCTATATTTTGCACCTTTGGGGTGTGTCTCAAGAGCCACAGAAGTACAATTATTACACCCCTTAGATTCACTTAAAGCTCTTGCTGTTTTAGGGTTCTGTTGATTTAATATTGGTCTTGTCAACTTTCTATTGCTTTGATTATGAGCTATACATGTTTTGGAGATTTGGATACCAAAGATAAAATGGGGTATATTTTAAGTGAACAAACTTTGCTTGTAACTAGGTAACCGAAAGCAGACTAATAAGATTGCTTTCAGACAGGTGATTCCTAAAGCTAATAAATAATTGTTCTTTGATAAGCTATATGCAGAACTGCAATTAATTTTCATACCTTTGAAAACAGTATTTTCTTCTCAATCAGGCTATAACTCCCACATGAGCACTGTTAAAGGGAATTTGAGAAATTCCAAAGAAAAAAATTCCCTGGCTCTGAGTTCAAGCTCATCTTGATCACAGGGACAAAGACAGCCGAAGCAGGCATCTTTGCTTGCCCAAAAATAACAGTAAAAAGGCTACTGTTTCCTCACATATCCTTTATCTTTGAAATCCGTACCACTTGTGCAATTTTAAGATTAAGATATTACCTATAAGACTGAACTGTATTTTAAAGAAAAAGTTTGTTCGAATGGTTGATTAAGCAAATGAACATCATTCATTCTAACCAGGAGCCTGAAGTAAATCGTCTATTTGTATACAGAAGTAAAACATGCATCATTTGTTTTCATGATCCAAGATGCAAAGAAAAAGCATGCAGTAAACAAAAAGATCACAGATCCTTTCACTCAGTGTGTTAAGGAATGAGAGCCTTCTTTCAGATAGTCCTAAATTGCCACTTTTCAAAATTCCCATCTAGCATAGCTGAGGATACTAAACTATAGAAGGTTATGATCAAGTTATGTGATTGCCAAATAAGTCTCACAGACCTCAATGAGACTTCCTCTGGGGTAAATTAGTGTAGGACTGTGACTCAATTAGCCTTCACACCTCTTCATTTTGTATTCTTCATTCCAATTAAACACAAGTATACACATAGAGAAAGTTATGGAAATAAGTTTGCAAAATAGGACTTTGCAGTTTTCATTGTTTGGAAACTTATTATAAAGTTTTAAGAATCAAAAATCACTGAATAATTTCGTATTCTATCACAGCCTTAATACTGTAATAACAACAAAGATATTTGCAATGAATGCCACACAATGTTTAATTTCCTGTGGGCAGAATTTCTTAGCAGAGAGGGGAAGCTATTTCTGCGCTTTCCTAGAACCTTTATTAAATTGCTATATCTCAATATTGATCCATTTGTATTACAGCATTGATTTTATAGTGTTTGTGACAGATAATTTCACGTGATTATAGTCAAACTCTCAGTCAAAGGCATTACACAGATTTGCCAAGTCTCATTACAACTATTCCTCTCTGTCCTTTTCCCTTGGACAGTGTGATCTGTGACCTTGTTTGAGTGCAGTAACTAAGCAAGGTTGAATCCTTAATACTAGAACAATACATTATCAAGGAATCTCAGAATTCTGCATACATCCTGCAAGAAAATAGAGACAAATGTGTTCTACACTATTGCCAATAAAACAACAAGGATGCTCTCTGGTAGTCACCAGGATCAAGTTTGACTTACCTTTTAATATTTTTCAGTTTTGGTCTTTACTGCTGTGATTATGCAGAAATAATTAATGAAGGCATCTCTCATCCTCATCTAATCCTAATCAGAGAATTGCAGTAGATCTCACCTCTCTCTTTTGTCTCTGAATTAGCAACTAGGAAGAGTAAGTTATCTTCTCTCATGAGGACATCTCTAATTTAAATCCTCTTCTAAACTTACAAGAATGATTTCTCTTCATCTGATTAGGATTATAGAAGATTGAGAGGGACAGATTGCTAAATGAGAGAGAGAGAACTTGTGAGTTGAGTGTGGTGCTCTTCTCCCTTGCATTTGAATTCTTGGGCAAGTTATTCATTGGTCAACTGTTTTGTGAAAATGGCTCTTGTACCTTGCTTTATTTATTATATCAGCTATATTGTCAATAAGCTTCCATTCAGTTTCCTTCTTGTCATTAATGACAAATATTATGGTAATATATAAATGTTAAATAATACTAAATGATAAAGGGAAGACTTTATAACATTTAATATAATACTGTTTTGTGGATTTGTGTGGTGTGTTTGCATAGGCATGCAGTGTTTTGTCCAAAATACTTCATGCATTTATAGCTGACATGAATAATTAATAATTTACTTTATGTGTTCAATTTCCCATCTCTCTTTATATTACAACAACAAGGCTAATAAAGCAAGAGAATTCTTAAGCTAAAACCAAGAGAAAGAATAAAAACAAGAAAATGTGCTCTCCCATTAAAAAAAGCAAGCAAGAAAAAGACATCTGAATGATTTGGCAAGCATTGAAGTGTATTAATTGATCAAGTAAAATGTACTTCAAGATAAAGGGCCTGATTCTTGTAACTGCTGAAAAAACCTATAGTGAATATGTGGTGGAAAGCATAGACCAAATCATAGATGTATGGATGTGTGTGTGTGTGTGTGTGTGTGTGTGTATTCTTTCTTTATTCATTCATTCATTCATTCATTTATTATGCTGCCCACTATACAGATTAAGATTTTAAAAACTATACTGAAATCAGAACTAAGAGGGGGAGCAGGGGGTGAGGAAGAGATCTTCTTACCCTGTCAAGCACTTCCAGTGGTGAGTGCTCCTCTCAGGGCCCCAGGCAAGGCAGCAAAGCCAAGTTTTAATACCTTTCTGGAAGGCCAAAAGGGAGGGAGCACTTCCAATGGTAGAGTGTTCCACAGGGATTGGAGCTCAGCAGAAAAAGGCTCGTCTCTTGGAACCTCCCTGCTGGAATTCCTTGGTGGGCCTCTTACTGGTGCAAGCGGGAAGGGCTAGTCCCACTGAGGAGAGATGTCTCCTCAGATAGCCTGGATCCATGTCATATAAGGATTTAAGGTAACAACCAACATCTTGAATTGGAGCGGGAAGCAAACTAGTAACCAACCACTACACAGCCGTGGGGGCTCCCAGGACTTGTGCACCACTGCATTATGTACCAGCTATACTACTTGTGGCTTCCAACTATTCTTCAAGGTTAGTCCCATGCAGACAGTGTTGCAGTAATCCAACCAAAAGATGACTGATATGTTGAAGGTTAAGATATTGAAGAATACAATACAGTATGGCAGGCAGGGTGTAATACAGATATAAGGGAAAGATCTTTAGTGCATCAATCCTGGTTTCAAAGTAATAGGCAACTTTAACTGAATGCCAGAAACAAACTGGGAACAAGTGTGGATTGAACCACCTTAGCAGCTCATAGTTCTGACTGACCTATCTCAGACACCAGCATTTTTCACTAGTTGATATTTTCTGATGTTTTTTAAGGGCAGGCACTTATATTGTACATTAGAAATTAGAAGGATGGAGCTAGTCAAGCACAGGTCACTCGAATGATCTGGCTTGCATCTCCTTGGGAAAGGTACTAATACTCTTCAACAAACCAAGTATTTAGTAAAGGTCATTGCTAAGACCTTGCCATCACTGTAAAATGCCATTGATTCTAGAGATAAACTGGATTTCCATCTTTATAAACAGTGAAGTTTCATCAACAGTAAGTTGTACTTTGAACACTGCATGAACAGATCTTCCAAGAAATAATATTTCCATCTTGTTTACACAAAGTTCCAGTTGTTCCATGTAATCATTTACCATGATCAGCTACTAATCCAGATTTTCAATGCTTTCTTAGAATCTCATAAAAATGAGTAATCTGTTGGGCATCATCAGTGAAGTAACACATTAGCCTTACTTAATTTTCAAATATATGCTACAAACAAGAGAGAAAATGTAACTATGTAGCATTCCATAAGCAAGTAGCTATGGAAGAAGAAAGTAATCCATCAGAACTGGTTTTGGTCTCCATTGCATTCTCAAAAGTACACATTCAAATATTGAATGCATTATCTACTTCTGGGATTCCCATTTGCATCTGTTTGATGTAAAAACTGATAGGAGGACTCCATTACTTTAGGTCAGATCTAGAAAGAATCTTATATTCTTATCTTTATACATCTGGAACACAATTCAAGATACTAAGTTCAATTATCTAGAATAACACTGACATGCAAAGAAAACAAAGAGATAAAAAAAAATTTGTGCACCTACATCTATTATTGGTTAGGCAGAAAATGGGAACATTTTCAATCCCTAAATTGAGTCGAAGGTAGTTGCTTTCTGGATCACTTTTCCCTTCTTGACATTTTTGAACAAACGCAACATACCCTAAGATGTCATATAGCAAACCAAAATAGGCAAGATATTCATTTTGTCTTGCTTCTACTTTTCCTAAGCATTTTAGCTTTTCTAGCAAGAGTATTTGCAGCTTTCATTATGACTGATACACATCCATTTCTGATTGAAACTTGGGTTCATAGTTAAATCTATTGGCACATAATGACCATGTCGAAGTATCATCCTATAAGATCCCTGTTCCAAGCCATCAGCAAAGAAATCAGCACTCAAAGGGTTTAAACAAATGCTTCATGCTATTAACATTCATTCTGTTCTCGTTGTATAACAGCTGTTCTTCTATTCATTTTGATTGGATCAAATCTTAGCTGTTGGCATTTCAATCATGGAATGCCACCACAATATTTTCCACAACTAATTTAGCTCAGATGTATTGAACCATATACAGTAAATTCCTTTATAAAAGCACAGCAAAATTTTACTGCCTTTGGGACCATTTGAGATAGGTTATGTTAAATGTGCAAATCTGCAATTCTATGATTTTTTTTTAATCCATTGAAAATTGATCCTAGTGGGAAATCTTTTGAGAGCTAAAGAAAAATCTGACCAAGTTATTTATCTGCTCTCAACAGCTTCAGCCTGTCCAATAGGATAGAGGGAGTGAAAGTTTTGCAACATCTGAAGGGAGATAGATTTCCCTGCTGTAATGCATCTCTGTTTCTGTAAAAGTATAGATATTTTTAGTGCTTCATTAAATCACGTTGACATATCTTTTTTCTAGTGATATTTGAGAAGGATCAGCATCCTCAGTATGGAAAAGCTTGTGTGAAGAATGGGATGAGCAACTCCTTCCATATCTTAACAGAGAAGCTACTACCGGTAAATGGCAAGCAGTTGTATTCTGTGCTTATTCTTAGTTTGTGCTTATAACGTGCTTTCTAATTGCAAAACTAGTATTGTTAATCAAATATCTGCTTTTTTTCAAAAGTGCAGAATTCACCCTTTGCTTGTTTGTTTGTTTGTTTGTTTGTTTTTATGAACCAAGTGCAATCATTGGTTGCAACAGGAATTGACCCACCGGCTTGTCGCCCAAGCCTGATCTTATGGACTGACAGTGACTGGCTCAAAACACTCTCTATGGATTTAGGACTTTTCCTTTCTGTTGGTACTGTATTTACAATCCATTGGTATATTTTGGAAAGACTTTGGCAACAACAGTCAAAGGTTGGTGTGGACTTTGAAAAACTATAAGTTGTGTACCCTAGTTGAACTGAGATAATTTTTCCCCTAGGGTCTTCTGGAGTTATCCAATTATTGTAATGTCAAAGTAATGTTTTATCTCAGTTCAGTGATGGCTGGGTGACAGTATAAAAATGCTATAAGTGAGCATTTGAAAAATGCTCTTACTCTTTCATGCAGGAAGAGTATTAAAAATGTGATTGCTGTCCCTGCAGTTTCATGGTATCATCATTTTCCATCTCAACTTCCTGCACAGATAGGTTCTTTATGAAACTGTTTGTTAAGATGAATGGTGAATTTTTGAACACCATGCTCAAGCGACAATTAATCTGTCCACTATCCTACTTAAAACTGTAGGCTTCTTTTCCACAGGCTTAAGTATTCAAATGTGAGTCTGTCACAGTCAAGTCAAAAGTGAGAAAAGTCTGGGCCAATGTGACCATATCATTAATCAGTGTAAATCAATCTTTTCTAGGTTAATAATGTGTTTTCCAAGGACTTTCATGAATTGCTTTTGCTAAACTACTCCTTCATGGTTCAGACTGCATCTGTGCTACACAGCCCAAGTGTACCTCTTTCTTACTCCTGGAAATATGACAGTGTTTATACTGGATTTCCCAGTATAGTCAGCTAATTACACTAAGTCATCCTTCCCTAAATGGATGCATTTCTCCATAAGTCTTGAATTGCTCCACACTTGCAGACATCAGTCCAGGAAAGGCCTGATCTTCCTAAACAGTTAGAATGCAGTATTGCAGGCTAACTCTACCCACAATTTGGAGTTCGACCCTGACGGGTTCAAGGTTGACTCAACCTTCCATCCTTCCAAGGTCAATAAAATGAGGACCGATTGTTGGGGGCAATATGCTGACTCTGTAAATCTCTTAGAGAAGGCTGTAAAGCACTATGAAGCAGTATATACATCTAGGTGCTATTGCTATTGCTAGCTATCTTCATTTCTATTCCAGGTAACTGAATCACTTAGACATAGTCATAAAGGATGAAAGTTGGTTTCTAGTTGGTAAAGGTGATATGACCTATTGACAATCCCTTGAACATAATGTTTGTTTACTAAAAATGCTAAACGTTATGTGATGATAAATGCTCCTATGCTTACAAAAGTGAGTAGAAATAATTTTTGAAGTGTACCATGAAAAGACATGCATCACATAGTTGCACAAAGTCAAGGCTGATTTTGTCACCCTGTTGAACATATAATCTCTCTGTAAAATGTGTAATCTATCCTGAGTTAATAGAATAGAATAGAGCTGGAAGGGACCTTGGAGGTCTTCTAGTCCAGCCCCCCTCTCAAGCAGAAGAACCTATGCCATCTCAGACAACTCCAGTGATGGAGCACCCACGATTTCTGAAGGCAAGCTATTCCACTGGTTAATTGTCCTCACTGTTAGGACGTTTCTCCTTAATTCCAGGTTGCTTCTCTCTTTGAACAGTTTCCAACCATTGTTTTTTGTCCTGTCCTCTTTTTTTAATCTTTTTGTATTTTTGTTTCCAGGCAGAGATTTGCACTGACAAATGACATAATGTCTGATGCTCACTTCATTCATTCATTCATTCATTCATTCATTCATTCATCCATCCATTCATTTATTCATTCATGTATAGGTTGCTCACCTTACTATGGAAGTAGTACTTACTTATTTAAAGATCATGGGAGCCCTTTCTGGTTGAAACCTGGAATAGCTGAATCAGTCAAAGGATACCAAAAGTAAGCAATGGCTGAAGCATATAACAATATTACCATCAGACTATCTTTTTGAAACTTGTTCCCATGGATGAAAAAAGAATCTTAGGTTTCTTATAGAGCTTGTAAGCATAATTGAGCCTGGCAATTACAATCATACATTCTGACAGTTGTAAAGCAGATCACCACATGACTAGACCTGTTAATGACTTTTTGAAGCAGCCATTAAATGAACACCATGATAATTAAGCAACCACTGTGGTCATTAATATCACTGTAGACATTTTTGCTGGAAACTGGAAGTATGTACAGAAATATATCCACCCACTTTTATTGCAGAAGGATAAAACTGATTTGCCGCTGCCTTCTTACAAGATATATTTCAACTTCCTAGTGTAACGTAAAGACCTGAGATTTTCAGATAAGTCATCTAGCCTAAACTTGCATAGCTTCTGAGCCAAAGTCAACCAGGTGCTGCCATCTATGTGAGTCTCACTGCTAAGAAACATACTAGCTTGTACATAATTTGTCATCTTTCTATGACATTCAAACTATTTGCTTGAGGCCAATAATGCCTTTTTCACTTATGTAGCAACTGTGCCCCCATTACATTTCCATTGCTCTCAGTCTGAATACATACTTGGCAGCAAATACAAACAAGTTGAATACAAACACCATACAAAAGGAATACAAATTCAGTTCCTGTGAAGTAGCCACTCTTGATCCTCAGCTTTTTTGGTTCCTTTCTCTTTGCAGAGGGTACAATCTTATAATATAGAGTTAAATCATGCCTGCAGCACACTGGAAAGACAGTGGCAAAATCAATTTATTTTTCACAACACAGCATAGCTATTTGAGAGAGGAGATTGGCTAGAGGAGTGAAAGATGTTCTTGTTAATAAGCTGAATGTTCATGATTACTACCCTGCTGAGCTGTGAGTCATGATGCCTAACAATAATCTTTTACTGCCACCTATTGAGAGCAATGTAATTCTAAATATGCTATTACAGAAACATACATGCAAACATGCCAATCATGCCATTATTTGGGAGACAAACAGAAAAGAAATAAAGTAAATGAAAAATTAATGACATGAAATAATAAAGAGAAATGTTAAGCAAAGTAGTTCATACAAACACCACTTGCTTTACTTCTCTTTATCTTGCAAACTATCCTTGCATTATATCCGTACACTGCTTCGTATGTTGCCTTTTGTTCTTTAAACTTTTCACCAGCTCATCAACTGTATTCAATCAAACATTCTTTTTCTTCTTAAGCCATTCACTCTTCCTTCAGAAATTGATTTTGCAATTCATTTGTCATCTATTGTCTCTATATGGCCAAACTTCATTTTTAAAAAATATTTATAGATTCAGTCTGCATTAATTATGGACTAAATATCTTCTGGTTTTATAATGCACTCTTAATTACGCCAATCATATAGTACTCTGTTTTTATGTTTCCCACATAACCATTTCCCATTTCTATATAATAGATAGGACAGAAGGTTGGTTTTACATACACAGTAATTTTCATGTTCTCCAAAAAAAAGTTTATTTTATTGATTACATGATTAAAATGCTGGCTTAGAAACCAGGGACCTGTGAGTTCTAGGCCTTCCCTCGGCATGAAAGCCATCTGGCTAGATCTGATCCAGGCATACTCTCTCAGCCCACTCCACCTCACCAGGTTGATGTTGTGGGGAAAATAGGCAGGAGTATTGGGTATGCTCGCTGCCTTCCATTGACCAAATATAGAGGGATAGAAAACTGTTGAAAGAAAAATCAGGTACGGTTCCAATAAAATGGAGGCTGCTTAGGAAAGAAGGTCTGTTTATTGAGGAGCAGAACCAGCAACAGCATACAGCTCTGGGACAGCTGACAAAATGGAGTTGAGAGCGGGTGGGTTTTTATACCTTCTTTGGGCTTTGTATTTGAGATGCCTATTGTGAAATGTACTTTGACTTGTGCTTGAGTGTGCCCTTTTGGTATTCTAATTATTGTTGCCTGACTCCCATTTTGGCTGGGAGGTCATGTCCTGTCCTTGGAGCTGGGTGGGGAATGTAGATTTTTCGAGTCGTTGTTTTTCTAATCCCATCAGCTCAAACCTTCTGTGGAGGCTGTGGCTGAAGGCGTTTTGCTTATGAATAGGTGGCCTAGTCTTTCTGAATATCCATTCAAAATCTCCTAACAACTGGCTTTTTTGTTTGAGGCTTTTTCCTATAGCAGGAAGACTGGGACTGTTTTCTGCCTTTGTTAAGATTTTTTCTCCATTTCTCCTTTAGGAGAAATAGTCTATCCTGCCTCTTTTTAATATTAAGAATAAATAATATTTTAATCTGGGGAGGGGGCTTTCCTACAAAACAAATCTAACTATATTAATAACTTCAACCAAAGCCTGGTTCCACCCCAAGCAAATTTCCTCTTAAATGCATGACAGAAGCTTTATTTATTTATTTATTTTACTTATTTATGAGACTTATATACCGCTTTAAGTACAAGCACTCTCTAAGCGGTGTACACCAGTAAGCAATGTATATATATATTTACATTGCCCCCAACAATCTGGGTCCTCATTTTACCTACCCCGGAAGGATGGAAGGCTGAGTCAACCTTGAGCCGGTGAGATTTGAACCGCTGACCTGCTGAACAGGTAGTAACTATCTTGCAAGCCAAAATGCTGTACCTGTACCTGCTGTAGGAGTGATACACAATGCATCATACACTATTAGAATACCAAAAAGAAACTGAGAAAATAAATTGCTACATGTCCTTATTTGAAGATGATTCTTCTTCCTGTACTATATAGTGAGTGCCTCAGCCCTTATAAAATGACACCAGTTAGTATGCAAGGCACTGACCCTAGAAAAACTAGTTTGCAGTTGAAAAATTATTATTGTATGGAAGTCCTATTAATTATAAAATCCATATTCATAGAATGTAATCTATACAATATTTATAATGTGTCTTGGGAAAGAGTGAATGTGATCACTGGATATTGAGGAGAGGGAACTAACCTTTGACTCTTTCATTTCTGATTTTTAAAATCATCCCAAAGAATAGTTTCCATAAATTCATACAGAAATACAGATACATATCCGTCAATCTCTAAGATAATTCTTACTTTGGAAAGTATTCAGCTGGAGCTGCCAGGCTGCTTAATAACTCTGTCTTTATCTATGCCAGGATAACATTTCCTGCCCCTACTGTCAATCTTTATTCGGTCTCCATTGCTGAATGAAGTCTGATTTGCAGCATATGAAAAGTAGAGTTGGCTCCTTTGGCTTTTTGTTCTTCCTTTCTTGCACCAACTAATGGAATAAAAAAACAACATCTACCAATCAAGGCCCTGGAGCAAGAATAAGGCTGGAACTGCCTGCAGGACTCATCCTCTTTAGCTTCTTCATGTGTTCCTCATAATCCCAATATATCATACTCCAATGTTGCATAAGGCTTGGAATTCTTTTCTTTTTAAAAGGTTTGGGGTCACCAAGAGAGTCCGAATTTCACTTTATTTTCCATTTCTCTCTCATCCTTTTGTTAAATAAGAAAGAAATGGACAAGTTCAAGTGCTTTCATGCTGTATTTGAAAGGTTATATTGTATGTATTATAGTGTTGCAGTGTCTGTTGTACCATTTGAAACATTTCTTTTTGTTTTTCCCTTCTTACTATGTTCATCCCTTTACAGAAGCAGTGATAGATGAAGTTGAATGTAGACCAGAAGACAGAAGACATCCTGCACAGTCTCTCTGATCCCCACCTGCATGGAGCATCTAAAGATTGTTTCTAAAGCTTTACAATAAAAATAGCATTGGCCTACATGGCATTGCTTGCCTAATTTGGTGTATCTTGAAGGGCTGGCATCAATCCTGCCAAGTAGGCTGGCATCAATCAAATAAACTCCTCTCCTCCTTCCTTTTATCTTCTATGAACTAAGAAGTGGCTTATCTGAGCATTTACTCAAATTACATCTTTTATCTGACTGTTGCCTTGGTAGCAGTTCTTCCTCCTATCCCTCAAGGTCATTCCCTCTTCCCTCTACGAAGGTCTATAGCAATATTATATCGATCCATTTCATTAAACTCAGTATTTCTAACACAGCAATATTGTATGTTTATATGAACAGTTTTTTCATGAAGTCACTTCCATTTTTCAATATTTCTGTTTTAACATGTCAGTAAATTTCCATATATAAGACAGCAAAATAATGTACTAGTCAAATATTTCTGCCATTTTGAAAGACTGCTTAGACTAGGCTAGATGCCATCAGCCTGAACATTTAAAAATAATTCAGCTGAAACACAGAGGAATATAAATAGTATAATTTTGCAAACAGTGTCTGAGACATGTACAGTTCTGTGACATCAAATTGACACTGCAGGAATATGAAGGTTTGAGCTGAAATGTTTTGAGACAAGAAAATAATCCCACTGCCAAAATCAAAATTAAAGCTTTTAAGTACTACTTTAGAGGAAAGGCAATTGAGCTGTGAGTAGAAAGAAGTGAACTATGAGGCATTTAAAATCTGAATAAACAGAGATTTCAGTTATGTTCTACTTTGGGGTATTCTACTTGGGGTATTCTACTTATATATTAAGTGTATTTATTTAATCATTATATCATTGTAATTAACCCCAAATTGGTTTCTAATTATATGACAAAGTGCTGGAGAGAGATCCCACAGCACATTTTCATCACGTATATGGGATACCTGAACTTATACATCCAAGAACTCACATAGCACGTGATCTTTTCCAGATATGTAGCTCATGTACAGATTTCTGCATTTCACTTCAACTAAGGGAAAAATATATTCCTCTAGCAAATGTTCCAGTCCCCCAAAAGGTTTTATTAACAAACATATATTCATATATTATGATGAAGAGAAGGAAGTGTGACTAGGATATTCACTTCTTGGTACATGAACTGCTATGTTATTCCAAACAGCCTTTACATACGGATAGACAAATACAGAGACTAGGGAAGTTATCCATCTGAATCTGTTCTGTGATTCTCCTTGTTTCCTAATTCAGCACTTTTTTAAATCTTCTGCTCTATAACATCTATACCTGTATCCTTGGCAATATCATAGTTTCATATTCAGTTTTGCTTTTCTCCATCTTATCTCTAGTAACACTCCTCTCTTACACCTTGTAGACCACAAGCAAAAGATTACATTAACATGAACAGATTTAATGCAGAATACTAAACAAGATGCACCTCTAATTTATCTGAAAAAATGGTTCTAAGTTCTCTGCATCACCATCAGCAATTAGTATAAAGCCAAATCAAAAGTAGTTCCTTTAAAATTATAAAAAATGGAAATAAGGGGTTCCCAGGTTATGCCACAGATGGAATCAAATTTGAGGCTCCAGGAGCTATTTTTAGTAGAAGAAAAAAGCTCATAAGGCAAACATATTTTTGACAACAGAAATAGTAAGGTATTTCAAGGAAAGACAACTATAATTGAGATATGTGGATTCCAGAGCCAGAACAAGTTGGAAATAATGCTAAGAAAGCATTATGAAAAACCTTCATGGAGTCCAGATGAATACCAGATTGATGTTAAGAGCCAGGCTAAAACTTTCTATTGCTTAGAAGCACACAGTAGCAAGAAAAGAACAAGGCAGATATTGATTTCATATATTAGTCATAACAATGCTAACATTAGTTTGGTAAACTAGACAGGGTTTTTTAAGTGAAGAAATGAATTCTCAACTTTCTAAAGTTTACTTTTTAAAAAAATCTGCTCAAAAAAATTATGTTTTGTGCTGTGAAATCGCTTTATTTTGTAACAAAACTCAATTATTTATTTATTTAGCATATGTTACATTAGCCAGGGAGACTATAATGCTAATGCAGAGTAGTAGTTTGGCTGCCTACTTTGCTAAGCCCTGTTTGGTTTGCGTGCTTCCCAAGTTGTACCACAGTAGGGCGAGTTAGTTCTGTACCAAAAAAAACTCTGATGTAGTTTCCATCTTCAAAAAAGGAAAAAAAATGGATCCAGGAAACTACAGACCTATCAGTCTGACCTCAATACCTGAGAAGATTTTGGAAAAGATAATCAAACAAGGAATCAGCAAACACCTAGAAGCAAACAAAGTCATTACCAAAAGCCAGCATGGGTTTGTCAAAAACAGATCATGCCAGACAAATCTTATTGCATTCTTTGACCAAGTGACAAAATTAGTGGACCAGAGGAATGGTGTGGATATAATTTACTTGGACTTCAGTACAGCATTTGATAAAGTAGATCACAACCTACTACTTGATAAGATAGAAAAATGTGGGTTAGACAGCATCACCACCAGATGGATTCGTAGCTGGCTGACCGGCTGTACTCAGCGTGTGGTCCTCAATGGAACTGCATCTACATTTGTATTGTATTTAATTTTGTATTTAATTTTATTTATATGCCGCCCAATCCCTAAGGACTCAGGGCGGCGTACAGAGTTAAAACAATCATAAAACAATAAAATAATACTGCGAGTCCGATCATATCCCGCCCCCCCCGGGATATGATGGGGGGGCGGGATACATGGAGGGAAGTGTGTAGTGGGGTGCCCCAGGGCTCTGTTCTGGGCCCAGTGCTCTTCAATATCTATATCAATGATTTGGATGAAGGGATAGATGGGGAACTCATCAAATTTGCAGATGACACCAAGCTGGCAGGAAGAGAGAGAGAGAGGAGGGGGAGGGAGGGAGGGAGAGAGAGAGAGAGAGAGAAGTGAAGCGCAAGTGCCTCTCTCTGTCTCTGTCTCTCTCTCTGCAAATGGGGGAGGAGGCTGGGAGCCACATGTGGCTCCAGAGCTGTGGGTTGCCGAACTGTGGTATACTCTAGGGTTTCCTGCCTGAGCAGGGGGTTGGACTAGATGACCTCCAAGGTACCTTCCAACATTATTGTTGTTTTTATTGTTATTATTATTATATGCCTTGTGATACTTGTTTTAAGTAAATACACTATAATGTTTTACAAAATTGGTACTCTATATAGAAGTGATACCCACTCTTACATTAAAGTTCAGATATAAGAAGTCTACAAAAACTAATACAAGACTTCAATGCTAATAATTCAGACAAAAGTCAGTAATGTTTGTTGTGGAGATGATGATATTGAAAAAGATGATGATTTAGGAAAATGGTGCTAACACAAATTGTCTTATCTATCCAAAAAGTATGGTGCCAGAAGGTTCTTTCTTTTTAATCTTCCTTTATTTTTGATAGGGGAAATGAGCGGATGTATGAGCAGGAGAAAGAAGGGATCTTGGTTCTCAAGAAAATTAGATTTGTCTCAATTACTTCCCAACCCAAGATTAAAGATTCAGTAACTCTTACTCATGTGCACTTTACAAAAAAAAGTAGGGTGGCTTTCTTCCCAGAATCAGACAGTAAATGGGGAGGATTAAAACAGATTTGAAAACTTCTTTTCTCCTCATCCATGTAGTTGATGGTTTTGTTAAGCTAGGATTTCTTTCTCCCTTCCTCACTTCTTGCCCCTCCGACACCAATAATCTTATTTGTTATGAAGTAAGTCAACCATTTATTCATCTATAAGCTTCATTTGAAAGAGAATATTTTATGATTTAGCCAAAAAGGGTTTTGCCAAATTCTCCTCAGCAAGCTAAATGGAAAGTAATAAATTTGGCTTCTCTATAATCAAGGAAAGATAATAAAAAATATATTTATGGGCCATCAACTACACAAACTGCTTACTAATTCAATTTTTCTTTGTAACTATTTTTCTCGTCATACTACTTTATACTTGCATCTTCATGTCACAAACAAAATGTTTCTTCACTATAACAAAAGTGCTGGTTTTGGTTTTTAAAGGCCAAAACATGGGTTTTTACTACTGTCCACAGGCATTTATGTGTCAATATGATTTTCCCTTGTGGTCTGCCAAATTCTATGCAACACCAGATGTTTAATTTAGTGGGAAGGGGAGGTCTTTTAATTAAAAGTATTAAAAGGCAAAGTAACAGCCTCCAGAATAAGTTTTTTTCTCTATACCAAAATGCCTCTGAAATTCATATGGATCCTAAAAGGAAACCAATGGGAGGGAGAAGTTCAGTTTTTGGTTTGGAAGTACAGTCAGAAAGAAGATACTAAGGATAGCAGAGCTATGCTGGAAGAAGTGATGAGGAGGGGAGAGCCTGGTTTCCTCTAAAGAAAAGAGAGCCCATCAGTGCATCCATTTCTTTTGAAGGGCAAAAACCTGGTCTGTTCAAGCCCTGCCTGGTATACAGTGACTTGCTCTTCATCCATTTTGCTCTCTGTCACGTGTCATAGCCATTTTATGACAGGTCTGCCAACAAACACTGGAACACTGATCTGTAGTTTTTGCAGAGCCTTCTCTCCGCGTAGAACAGGGGTCTTCAAACTTGGCCCTTTTATGACTTGTGGACTTCAACTCCCAGAATTCCTCAGCCAGCATACCTGGCTGAGGAATTCTGGGAGTTGAAGTCCACAAGTCATAAAAGGACCATGTCTGAAGACCCCTGGCATAGAATATTGTAACAGCATTCTTCAAAAGGCCAGATACAGTCTTCACACTTTAAACAAATCACATAGCCAACCTTTAAACAAACCATTTCTAAAGTTCAACATTTCTCCAGTCGCACTAGCTACATTTACAGCATGACCATTTTTCTACATTCTCACGGCATTCAAGAATTCATTTTCATTAATGTTTTCTGGGACACCCATACTTATATAGCATTAATTTCAACAGCAATTTTCAACACATCACCAAAATATTCATTGCAGCATACCCCAAATCATCCCTCTGATTTTTTTTTTAATTTGTTCACTCTGTATGAGGCTCCTTGTTTTGCCCTCTTCAACTACTTCCAAAATAGCTGTAATTTCCATCAAAATCATTCTGCAAATGAGCAAAATGACTTTTTGAAACAAATAAACAAGGCCTGGAGGAAAATGAGGTATTCAGGAAAATAAAAATCCTATTTTGTTTTTTAAATCTACCAGATGTTGAACTGGCAATCTTTTCTAGGCTAAGCAAAGATCATAGTAACTGTGCTGTTTCAGCTCTGCTGAGAAAATTGGACGTATAAACCTTAGAACTGAACAGGGTGACAGAAGAGAATTTTTCCTTTAAAGTATGTTGTGCATACATAATAGGTGCACTATCTAAAATAGTTTTGAAGATACAAGTCTCGGGTATATTCATATTCAAAAAACTAAAACACAGATAACCGAGACTAAAGAATTTATTTAAAAACTTAGCTTTCGTCAGAGTCTGCTGACATCATCAGAGTTCTAGCCAGGATTGAGAATAATGCTTTTATAGTCTCTGTAAAGTTTTTTGAATATATATGTGCACTGTATATATAAATTTAACTTTGAATATATGAACACACATGTACAAATGTATGGGCATATGTTAAGGAAAGAAAGAGAATACAAACTGCTTTCCCAAAACCAAAATGCAGGAGATCACACTGGTAGGGATTACCTAATGGGAAGATGTAGAATCTGCAATTCGGTGGTTGCCAAAGTGTCTCATCTGGACTAGGTTGTTTCAGTTAGTTTAGAATCAAGGCTGGCCCAATATAATTGGCAGAAAGAATAAGAAAGAACAGCCACAATCATGACAGTGGTCAGATAAAAGAAATCTGAGTCCAGGAGAGAAAAGAAATTTGAAAATATGAGTTCTCATAAAGGGAGGGAGAGGGGAAGTACATTCCAACTTACAAGTTGCTGTTATTATGATTATTTGAATAATTATTATTTATAATAAAAGTATTAGATTGTGTTTCTTTGGTTTCCAAATTTGGTCTGCCTTGGAGGTCTGACACCCAAACCCAGGACATGAGCCATTTAAATAATAAGATAAATGTAATAACTGTTTTTTGTGAAGCATACCCCCCGAGATACTGGTTGACTGGATTATTCATTAGGTTTAAATATTTACTTATACATATAAATATTTATTCTGTTTGGACTTTAGAGATGGCTTATTTTTAGGATTTTTCTCTCTTAGACACGTGACATATATTGTTCTCAGAATAGTAGACATTTGTTCCGGTAAATTATAGTTTCCTAAAAATATTTCTTTACATTGCTTGTTCAAAATTAGTGATGCTTTCATCATCACCAAGAAGCAGAAAGGAACATAATTTCTTAAGAAATTAAGATACCAATTTGTGACATTCCAGATCCAAATGACTCTATTTCAAAATCCTACTGACAAATCTTTTATAATCCCAGAAAACAATAAACAACTTTCAATTTGCTCTTAAATAGAACTTCCATGTAGGGATGTGAATGCATTTTAGTGTTTTTACGCTAACAACAAAAAGAGCACATTAAAACACTTATTTGATTATTCCTAAATGGTTCATGGCTATCAGAAATAACAGGTTTGCTTTTGCAGCTAGTGGTCGCTGCTAAAAATATTACATTCAGCTAGGCAGTTACTTTTTTTTTGAAAAATTGCTAACATCACCATTTTTTTCACTTGTTTATAAGATCAGTATTTTATTAGGGTATATGGGGTGTCCAGAGAGAGAGGATTTCTGGTGGAGAGACTTGCCATGTTCTTTTTAGTGATTTTTTTTACTTTTGGTCCCCACTTGGTGCTCAGTTCTTGCCTGTAGCTATGCCATGTGCAATGGCCATACCCTGCTAAACCATTTTGGCATTCAGGTGAGGGTAACTGATAGTCTTCAACCCTCTGTGAGGTAGGAGAATTATCTATTCCAGCATGGTGAAGTCTGGCCCTGGCAGACTGAATGAAGACTGATCAATGGTCCAACAGTCAAGAAGGCAGGGCCAGCAGTTACTGTGAAGCAGCATAAGCAGCATAAGCACAAGACGTTTAGACATCCTGGTCATCCACTGTAGCATGTGAGATCTCCAGCCTTACCAATTGTCCATGCCAGTGAATTTAGGTCTCTTGTGTTAAGAGGGTGGGATTGCCCCTGTGCTGTTCTACTTCAAATTCTAACTTTCTGTTGGATGATTCATCTCAGTCCAAGCTTAATTCATTAAATCCTCTGGTGCTAGAAATGAAGCAACGGATGAAACTGACCTGAGGCACCTGGGTTTTCAGTCCAAAAAAGTTGTTGCGGTTTGCATGATGACTTCTTTAAACTGCATTCCATTTTCAGAACAGGTTTCCACAAGCAGTAAATTGATGGAGAGTTTTTCATTGACCTAGGACTTGCAGTCTGTGGATGCTGAATGACATTCTCACAGTCCTTGTTGCTCATAATATAAAGGGGCCACTGGCAGTTACTGTCACAAACCTGCACATATGTGGCTTTTGGACTGGTGGTTGTTCATCTCAGTACATCTCTGGGGTAGCAGAGATATCCAGAAGCATCAAGGGAGACTGGGCAGCTTTTTTTTAAGGTAGTACTGTCCACCCTCAGATTAGGGAGGGAGTTAGAAAACATTGCCTGTCCCAAAACTTCTGCTTAGCTGGATGCTCTACCCTGGATCATCTCCTTAGCAGTCAACATGTATCAAGAAAAACAAATAAAAGAAAACCTGGAATGTCTGCATCTTGCTGGATAGAGAAAAGATGTCAAGAACTGAAAGAAGAACTCATAGTAGCACAAATAACAGTCACACTTCATCATTTTCACATTGTCATCACTACATTCATGGAGATCAGGCTTGTCGATGAGGGTTCCGTAAACCAGAGATCCCCAACTTTTGGGGCACTAGGGACCGGTTTTTCTGCAGACTGGAGGGTGCGTGGTTTTGTGTGCTGCCTGCATCCCACAGATGGGGCTTTGCTTG
Source organism: Crotalus tigris (assembly GCF_016545835.1). Lineage (NCBI taxonomy): Eukaryota > Metazoa > Chordata > Lepidosauria > Squamata > Viperidae > Crotalus > Crotalus tigris. Next base: position 95,870 of record NW_024097714.1, read on the forward strand.
TTTGTGCGGACCGGTTGCTGGTATGCCGGGGCCCGGTACTGGTCCACGGACAGGGGGTTGGGGACCCCTGCATTACAGGAAGCAGTGAGTGGATATAGGGTTATTTTGGAAAAATAAACCAGAGATTGATAACAGAATTCAGAGAGTAGGTTTTGCAATCAAAACTGCTCCGCTGAATACATCTCTATTCACCAGAATAAATGAATGTATTATGAAGTTTCACCTTCCTCTCACTAAATATAGATATATTGCCATTGTCGATGTCTATGCACCAACTCTTGTAAATCTAGATGGAGACAAATAAAAGTTTCTATTGCTATGAGGATCTGGAGCAGACAATTTGGAAGACCCCTGCTAGCAACCAACTTCAGTGCTAGGATGGAAAGACAGCAACATCCTGGGATGGAGTCCTTGGAAGACATGGAGTGGGAAAACTAATCAGTGATGGCCTGCTGCTTCTGAACAAGTGAGCCAAGCACAACCTATGCATCACTAACACAGTGCTCAGATTTGCAAACAAGTATAAAGCAACCTAGCTTGTAACAATGGACTTTTAGGGTCCTCATTGTGCCGGACTCTGTTCTTCCAATCTTTGCTGATGATTATGTGCTCCTGTCACACAAAGACATTGATCTTCAATTGATGCCGAATAAATTCTCAGATGCTGCTAGGCTCCTTGGCCTCATTATAAGCCTCTGTAAAACTGAAGTACTCTACCATCTGTGCCAAATACAAACCCCACAGAACCAAAAATCACTGTTGATCATTCTCAGCTGACAATTGTAAACAGCTTCAAATACTTGGGAAGCATCATCTCAAATGATGGATCTTTGGACAAAGAAACTGATTCCAAGATCTGAAAGGCCAGCCAGGCTCGGGGTGGCTGCATACTAGAGCAGTGGCCCCCAACCTTTTGTGCACTAAGGACCAGTTCGGTGGAGAGAGGTTTATCCACAGACCGGAGAGGGTGTGGTTTCATGTGCAGTCTGCATCCTGTGGATGAGGCTTTTGCTTGTTTGCGCAGCCCGGTTTCTGGCATGCCACGACCAAGTGCCAGTCCAGACTTGGGGCTGGGGACCCCTGTACCAGAGCACTTAATAACCACAGAACTGTGGTTAACCTTTTCTCCTATGTGGATGTGAGCTAGACTCAAATGTAAAAAAAACAAAATCCTGGGAGATGTTCCTTACTTCTGCTAAAGAAACTGCATGGATGAGTCCATGAAATCACCAGGATTTTTCTTTGTCACAGGAAGTGACTTCCTTGTGGGTTTTTGAAGAGTATATCTGATTGGTTGCTGCTGTTTCTGCAAACCTTTCAACTGACCCAGTACATCAATCTTATATTCTTACTAAAAAAGGATATCAGACTATCCAGAAACATCTGAAAGTTGTCTACCAGAGTTTTTTTTTTTTTATCCAGGCTAGTCTTCTGAAGCCTTTTTCAAAGCCTAAGTGCTATGAAGCTCTGCTGTAGGAAAAGCACCAACACTGCAGTGCTTTTGAAAGCTACTCCTTAAGGATTCAGGCTGCATCTTAACATAGCCATTAAGGATAGGGTGAACTTTTAATTACAATCCAATATGAGTTATCAGCTAGTAGAGCAGTTCACAGAATCAATCAAAAAATAAAACAGAACCTTCTCTTTGTAGCAGAAAGAGGAAAAGAAGAAAAATAAAAAGTGTGTACTGAAGGACTCCTATGTGAATGAGTACAATATTCCTGTTTATATTATGCTTGCTATTTTTAATCTCCGTACTACAGCGCCAAAAGGATGCCATGAAGTTTAAGTACTATGGCTTTATGAAAAGTAAACAGAATTCTGTGATAAGAATCTCCACATCTCCATAGAGATACATTCATCAAATTTATAGCAGGTTTCCAATATGGCACACTTTAATTCTGTTGAACTATACAGTACACTCCGTATTTTCCAGGGCTGGGAATGCTGTGATAGGATATGATGCAGTACACCAGAAAAGCTTCAAGTTAGAGATCACTGCAACTGCAACTATATATATTAATCAAAAAGGAGTTTGTAAAGCATCAAGCTGTATGTAGGCAAAATAAAGCCACAATGAGTCAAGAGGAAAATAACAGGAGTGGAAAGTTTTTAAAAAATATCCTCAAAAGAAAATAGCTTTATGGGAAGAAAAACAGCTTGCTTAGTAGCCACTTACTAGGCTCCTCCATACAGCACCACAAAGAAGTTATCCAGTGCCAGAGCTGGCCAAATATTATATTGACATTTCTAACTTGTTCTGATTTGATAAGGAAGCAGAAGAGAGATCCTCTCTATACAAAAGTAGAGGGAGGGCAGAGGTGGTGGGATGGGTAATGTCTGTGATGATGCCAGTTTCTGGCAGCTGGGGATTGGAGAATTGGCAGCAAAGGAGCCATTCCACCCCCCCAGTTCTCTCCCTTATATTCTGCCACCCATGGATGGCAAGAGAAGGGTGGGGGTACAGAAGCAGGAGAGCTATTTTTTTTTTTTTTTGCTGCCATTTCTATCCTGCATGTTTAGGAGGCACCAGGTTTGGAAAATGTCTGAATGGAATTTATAATTTCATCTTTATTGAGTATACCATTTCTGGGCCACAAAATTCAGGATGACAAGGCAGCGAGAGAGAGATACAGATCTATTTCTGTAACTCAAATATAGTAGCCCTAGCCTGGCCCAATCTTTTAGGATCATTATACCCAGGACAAATTTTATAGAACTCACTAGTAAACAAAGAAAATGTCTGAGGCATAAATACTGCAATTCTGAGCTCGTTATAGCAAGGCCGTTGATTTAAATGAGAATTATTTCCAAGTGGAAATATTTTCAGCAGTAGACCATAACTAATAGTCTTGGCAGATACTGAAAAAACTAAGCAGCTGAAAGTACCTGGATGGGAGGCCACCAAGTAATCACAGAACTAGAGGATAGGCTAGAAAATCAGAAAACATCCTAGACCAAGGCAGTGGCAAAGTCCTTTCCCGTTATAGCAAAAAATGGATGAATATTTCCATAAAATCATCAAGAATTGATCTAGACTTGATGCAAACTATTATTTTACTAAATAATTTTTGAATGAACAATAGCTATGTTCCACTGGAAGATTTTTTTTTTAAATAATTCCTTTATTATTTCATAATTAACTCAAGAAAGTGAACATCCCTAATACTACAGCCACCTCCTATTTCCCCCCACAATAACCCCATGAGGCGAGTTGGGCTGAGAGAGAGAGTGGCTGGCCCAAAATCACCAGCTGGCTTTCATGCCTAAGACAGGACTAGACCTCACCAGTCTCCTGATTTCTAGCTTGGTGCCTTAACCGCTACACCAAACTGGCTTTTCTATGATATATTTATAATTCTTTGACATTATTTCACACGTTCATATCCATCATTTAATTGTTTCATTAAGAAGCATAACCCCTTCAAACCTGCCCCACCGCCTACAAAACAGCTGATCAACGTTTCATTTGGACAATTAACCAGAAATTGCCGTCAGAAGTTGGAGGCTTTTAAGAAAAGACTTGACAGCCACCTGTTTGAAATGGTACAGGGTCTCCTGCTTGGGCAGTGGGTTGGACTAGAAGACCTCGAAGGTCCTTTCCAGCTCTATTCTGATTGATGATGTGATTTTCCGCTAAAGAATTTCCGGGAAAAGCAAAGGATCAACCCCAGGCCGTAATACGGCTCCTCCTGTCGTACTAGCCGGGTACTGTCGTGATGGACTAACCGGAAGTTGAGAGCTCAGTTTTGCTTTACGTCTTAAAACGGAAGTGGTGCTGGAGAGTCTGTTTTCGAGAGATCGCAATGTTTATTTGGCTGTGACGCTTCCTGCTTTATATTGTGGGGCTGCTGGCGAGTGGCTCCCTTCGCCCGGAGAATTATGGATAAGAAAAAAAAGCCTCTGGATGTAACAGTCGGTTCGGTGAGTAGCAAAGGGGAAACGGGCAGGCTTTCAGAGCGATTGTCGTTTTAGGGCAGAGGTGGAGAACGATGGTCCTTTTATTATGACTTGTGGACTTCAACTGGCTGGCTCAGGAATTTTGGGAGTTGAAGTCCACAAGTCGTAAAGGAGCCATCGTTCCCCACCCCATTAGGGTAATAGCTTTTCTCACGTCTTTGGAGGTCTTTTTTTCTCCAAAGTGAAAAGGAAGCTACGTAGGCGTAGTATTATACCACGCTTACTGTTCGTAATCTTGTGCACACCGGCAAATCTTGCATTAATTAAATCTTGGTTTTCTACCCTCCTTCCCCACCCCATCTCTTCTTAAAAATTCAAAGGCCGTTGCTAAAGATTGGGTTTGTTTTTTCTCCTTTCGTTATTCCTATTCCAGCTGATAGATTTGAAAGCTGAACTGTTCCGAAAACAGGAAGAATTCAAGAAAGAGAAACTTCTGAAAGATGCAGGAGTCCCTATAAAGCCCAAAACAGTAAACAAGGTAGGGTTTGTGTATAGAGTTTAGATTATTAATCTCTGTTTGAGGATTCAACCACATTATTCTTTGTCTTCCCATTCTTCTAAATGTATTTACTCCTTCATATGCTTGTGGACTTTTATCATTGGAGCTTCAGTCATTCTTCAATATATTTTTCGTACTGGTCACTTGTTTTTGTATTCCATCCACATTCATTCAATACCCATTTATTCTTGGCCCTATCTTTTGTTTTATTGCACATCTACCGTAAATATCATATTCAGCTTTGTATTTTGCACTAACATACAGCATTTATTTCAGTTCTGGGTTTTTTTTACATATTGATGCAAATTATAACAGCTCTGTAGTTCGTCTGTGAATTAGATTCAAAAACAGCCAAATAACTTGTTTAAAAACTTATTATTACAGAAACCAACCATTTGGGCTAAGCAGAACAAAGGTGTTTCAGATCGAGCTGAAAAAGATGCCGAGCAGAAGATAGAGGAGCAGCAAACTCTGGATAAATCAAGGTGCTTCATTTCTAAGAAAAGCAGATTTACTAAATATTGTAAATAAGATTATAAAGAAAATATGATGTAGCTTATCTATAAATCCCATATGATGCAGGATTGTGTTACATTATGAAGCCAATTATCCAGAATGGTTCTGCCTTCCTGGTAAGAGCATCAAGATAGGCCCTGTCACCCCAAACGGAGAAATCAGGCCCAAAGGCAGACTTTGACATTCTGGAATACACCCCAGAAATAAAAATGCCTCTTAGCATTTGGAAAATCTTGAAGATTCTCTTTTTAAACCAGTTATTAGATAAGACTTGAGACTGACTAGATAGCTATTTATAGCTATTCTATTTTGAGAGTGTTGAGCTGTAATTTATGGACTGTTTTCATTAACACAATTTCATTACAAGTAATGGTATCACAGAGAGAAAGGAACAAGATAGTGCCTGTGATCAAATGAAAATACACATGCAGGGAAGGGGCCAGGTTCCTATATTTTTCTCGTGATCATTAATATGGTTTTAATCAATGTCAGCTGCTTTTCATAGTGGACTTTGATAAATTGTAGAGCCTTGTGAGAAATATTCATTGCTGGATTTATTTCCAAAATTACTTCCAGACAATCATTCTGAACCATTCTCACATATCTTTTGAATATGTGAATGATGTGTAATGTTTGAATCATATTCCCAAGAATCAAAACATGGCTATGAATTGGTAGAAAAGCACTTTCAGGTTGTCTCCGTGTGGTTGTAATCATGCTAATCATTGACAACATTTCTAAACTACTCTGACGGAAGGCAATTTTGATAGCGTATAGTGGTCTTAAGTTATATTGCCTCATGTTCTATATGGTAAAAATATTTTACTGCTATGAAATATTCATTAAAATGGAAAGGGGAAGTTATGAAGCTTGATAAATAAAAGTGATGTTTTACTGTTTTTAGGCAGAAACTGGAAGAGAAAGCACTTCTGTATGAAAAAATGACCAAGGGAGATTTTCCAGGTAAACACCTTTAGTTTTCTTGGGATTTTATGCGAGATATTTTTTGATAAAGGCTCTACTACAAAATGCCGATCATTGGCAGTTCCCTCCCTCCCATCCAGGACATAGCACAGAAGCGCTGCTTGAGCAGGGTCCGTAAGATTGTCTGGGACACTACACACTCTCTTCATGACCTGTTTTCCTTGTCACCTTCTGGGAGGAGGCTTCGTGGTATCCGAAGCAGTACATCCAGATTCAGCCAGAGTTTCATTCCATACACCATTAACCTTGCAAACTCTCAAGCTTCCTCCTTCCATTATATATTCAAGATGGACAATATTTAATATTTATTTGCTACGTATATGTAGGGATGTGGGTCTATACATATGTTGTTCATAGTATGTATTAGGTGTGTGTCATTTATGTGTTTCACTTTGAGAGCGGGCAACTAAATTTCATTTTTGATGTGTGCCATCGTGCCCACAGTATAAAAATGACAATAAAGGTTATCTTATCTTATTTCAAAATAGGCATCTCTAAGGAGGCAGTAAAAGTCTGAGAGCTATTTGTTGCTATTGTAATCTTCCTTATGAAAAGAATAGGTCTTTCTCATTGAAAACATTCTTTTGTCCTTGATAATGCTGTAGAGCAATGGCTGAAATTTGTTCTAAGTTACTTTGACATTAAGTACTGGAAAACTGCAACGCCTAAAGACAAAGTTTATGTTTCTACTTCTGAAGACCAGTGGCTAGGGAATTCTGGGAACTGAAGTCCACACATCTTAAAAGTTGTTGAGGTTGAAAAGCACAGCTATAGGCAATGCCATTTGTCTTCTTCCTGCAAAGAGTTTGGCTAGTCCTGGGGGCTTTTTCTTCGTGAAGGTTCCATTCCCGCCAAGCAACTGTAGTTAATGGTATAACAGATGATAAGTTTGGGACAGAAGCATTTTTCCATGAGCACCATATACAATCACTTTTCTCAACAGTCCAAGTTCAATATAGCCACGGTTCTTTATACTTTATACACTGTATTTTCCGGCATATAAGATGACTTTCTAAGCATGCAAATCGGCTCTGAAGTCGGGGGGGTCGTCTTATACGCCGAGTTGTCTAATACGCCGGAAAATACGGTATATATATATATATATTACATTTTCTTCCACAGGCAGTCCTCGACTTACAAGAGTTTATTCAGTAACCGTTCAAAGTTCCAACAACTCTGAAAAAAAAAATATGATCGTTTTTCACAGTTACCACCATTGCCGCATCCCCATCATCATGTGATCAAAATTCAGATGCTTGGCAATTGACTCATATTTATGACAGTTGCAGTGCCCCAAGGTCAGGTGATCACCTTTTGCAACTGTCTCACAAGCAAAGACGAAAGGAAGCCAGGTTCATTTAACAACCGGGTTACTAACTTATCAACTGCAATGATGCACTTGACAACCTTGATAAAAAAAGGTCGTAAAATGGGACAAACTCACTTAACAAATGTCTCACCAACAGAAATTTTGGGCTCAATTGTCATTAGTGGAGGACTACCTGTACTTCATTTAACTCTGCACAAGTGCTAATTCAATTGCACTTAGCAAAGCAGGATTCCCCCCCCCCCGGTAAATCCTCCGTGTAGTCATAGAATACGACGTGTTTCTGTTTCAGCATTGCTTGAATGTCTTCTTATGTAGAGACATTCCTATATTCCTTTTAAAGGTCCAGAACAAATTTGGCACTCTTTTCCATTCGGTGAGAGCACTCTAAACTTGACAAGATTTTACTGAGTAGCTCATTTTAGAACAATGAGGACAAGGGGGTTGGGGATTACTTAGTTTTAGCCCACATGTTCCCTTTGGTCTACATTCAGAAGGTCCTATTCAAGAAATAGCGCAAATCAACAGCAACAGCAATCTTTTTCACTCCCAGTAGCAAAAGTTGAAGAAGCTAGCATCTTTCTGCCCTGATAGGGAACTTCCAGATATGCGTGGCTCTTATGTGTATTCATAGTCTGTATAATCTCAAAATGTGCTCCAAAAGATTAGAAGGGGCCTCCAAGAAAAAAAAAAAAAGGCTTAGGAGAAGGAATAAATGTGTGAAAAAATCCTTTTTTTCAGCATTGGATTTCTCTCAAGAATTCAAGTGGTATTGCCTTTCTGTAAAACTACAGCAACCACTGGAAAAAGATAATTTAGAAACTACTTTTTATTCGTTGTTAAATCTTGACATAGCTGTATCTAAGAGAAAGTAGGTTAAAATCATTCATGAACTAAGTATTTAGTAATAATAATAAAGTTGGAAGGGACCTTTGAGGTCTTCTACTCCAAGCTGCTCAGGCAGGAAACTATACCAATTCAGACAAACGGTTGTCCAGTCTCGTCTTAAAAACTTCCAGGGTTGGAGCTAGGTATTTGACTAGGTATGTCACATTAATTCTTGTTGTATATGTAAAAGTTCTATGTAACCTTTAACTGGGCAAAACAGTACATTCATCATAAGGCAACAATTTTTGAATCAAGGTACATCAAATGGACTAACTTACAGAATGCGTCCAAAATCCAGGATCCATGATTCTCATGGGATTGAAAATTAACAAATGTGTAGTTGCTTGATTGCTGCTATGCCATGGCCTGGACGTTCAGTAGACTGTCATTAACAATGATTTTCTGTCATAGATGAAGAAACTGAAGAGTTATATCTTGTGGATTTCACTCAGAAGATAATTGACAAACAGAAAGAAGTACAAGAACTATATACCAGTGAAACTGCCAAAAAGGCAGTGGGGAATGGAGAAGAAGAGAGGTTCTCTGAAGGAGAGGTCCCACCTTCACAGAACCCAGATGAAGAATGGTTAGTGATTGTATCATAATAACACTATTATGTATTACATAGCTTCACTGAAATCAAATGAAATAACCTGACTTCAGTTTAGACTGTAGCTTTATTATAATATATTTGCATTACCACGTTTTCCCGAAAATAAGACCCGGTCTTATATTTTGGGGGCTTTTAAAAGAGGCATTAGGTCTTATTTTGGGGGGATGTCTTATTTTTTTCACCTACAGGAGGTGGTGAGCCCTGGGGTCCACAGGAGTGGGAGCATTGCTCCCGCCAGGCCAGCCCTCTCCATCCCATTGTCTGTTTGCCATGGCCACAACGGGCCAAGCTCGCTCTGCCTACTAGCCCTGCTGCTGCTGGGACACTTCTCGACTGCGGTGGGCGCTGTTCTGGCCGTCGAGCAGCTGCCTGTGCTGTGCTGGTCTTGCGGGTGCCATTAGCCCTCCTGGCGGTGCTGTGCTGGCCACCCTGCTGGGTTGCTCCTGTCTGATGTGGGGCAAGTCAGCCCAGATCTATGATCTCTGGAGCGCCCCCCCCTCCTGCGAGTGGTCTGCTAGGCCCCTTTGCCACCAGTGGACCTCACCTTCTGCCCAGCCTACTGCCAAGCCCTGGCTGCTACCCAGCAGCCTCTACCTCCCACTGAAACTGCACCACGCACCCTGCATGCTGGGCGGCGCCCCTCCCCTGCACGTCTTCATTGGGTGTCTGGTAGGCGGAGGACCCTGCCACCTGCCTCACCTCGTAGTGGCGGCACCTTGTGGCGGCATGGGTCAGTGGGCAGGTGGCGGCAGAGGCATGGGGCCACCCTCTCCGTGTCCAGCAGCCGCTGCAAGCACATTTCAGTCAGCCATGAACTCATCTAGCTCTCGGTCCCTCCCAAGCCACCAACAGGGAAGAATCTTTAGCCAGAACAGCCGGGTGCAATTTAATGCTTCTAATTTACAAATAGAAAAGCTGGTTACTAATACTATGGTACTTTTTCTCCTTCTTCTCTTCTTTCTTGGACTCACTTATTTCCTTCTCCTTTTCCTTGTCATCTTTCCTCCTTCTTACTCTCCTTCTTCTCCTGCCCCTTCTTCTTGGCATCTCTGTTGGCAATCGTGTTGATGAGGTTGTGCAGCACTATCATCGAATGGATCAGGTCACGGCCCTCACGCTCATCGCCGCCTTTGGTGGCCACGCCCAGCCCCCTCTCCCCAAGGCTGATGCTCTTAACTAGGTTTATATTAGTGCCCCCTCCCCCAAAATCAAGCTTGGGTTTATTTTCAGAATAGGTCTTGTTTTGGGGGGAAACAGGGTACTACTCTCTGGAAGATACCTAATTAAGCTTATGTATCAAGCTTAATTAGACTCTTTGTTATTCTTTTTGACAGTAATAATCATGTTAAATTGTTACACTTTTGAAAGATTTAAAATTAACCTACTTATCTAAGTTAATTTTGTTTTTCATTTTAGGGTTGAATATGTAGATTATTTAGGCCGTTCAAGAAGATGTATGAAGAAAGATTTGCCCCTTCTGCTAAGAATGGATGAACGGATCCAGGAGGAGAGGTAAACTTTATTGTAGAAATATGTAAATATGTAAATAATATGTAAAACAAACCCCCAATTTTATAGAGAAATAAGATAAGAATGGATGTTGATATGATATGGTTTTGTTCTCTTACCAAAGGTAGTAGTTTTATAGTCTTTGTAGTAGCTCATCAAACTAGTCTATGTTGTCTATGTTGTAACTGAAAATTGGCAGCTGTTATGACACAGGTGGGCAAGACTAGGCAGGCCTCCAGAAAGTTCTTTATTTTTCTTGGAAAGGGTTAAACAAATGACCCTCCACTGTCCATTCAGACTCCACCCTCAGCCCATAGATTACCCAGCAAGTCCATAAGCAAAAGTCCATACATACGACAAGGGCAGTTCTCAGAGCAAGGAAAAGGTCCAAGATAAGGAGCAGTTTTCCAAACGGCACAGTGAAACAAAAGACAAACACAGTTCACAAACAAGGGCACAGTTCGAACCAAAAGGCCAAGAGCACTTCTCGAAACAATATGGGGTCTGAGGCAAGGCAGGTCTGAAAGGAGAATCTTCAGGGCTAGGGCAAGCCGAGAACAGTCCTCAAAGCAAGGCAAAAGCAATATTCGAAGCAAAGCAGTCTTGAGTCAACAGCCGAGGGAGTGTAATCTGAAAACGAACACTTGTTCCTGACAAAAGCCCCTCCTTAAATGTTACTCTCCAGGTGAACCTCGTGAGGAGGGGCAGGGAGCCCTCCTCCCAAATAGTTGGGTCATCCTACGCTGACTCTGCCTTCTCTCCATTCTGACAGCAGCATTTCTTGAAACATGCTGCTAAAAGTCTATAAAATAGAACATATTGAATGTAGCACTATTGTGCTGCATTATGTGCAGATATAATTTAGCAATAGTGTTGTCCTTTAGTATTTAGTGACTATGCAGACTGCAGTCAACTACGCAGGGACTGACTGGGCTTTTGTCTTTATAAGCTATAAAGATAGGAGTCCAATTAGCCCCCGAACAGCAGACCGCCTTGCCCCTGAAGACGCCAGCAACGATTGCTGGTGAAATGTCAGAAAATCTGTTATCTACACCAGAGTTCTCCAACCTGTGGGCCACGGCCCACTACCGGTCCATGGCTTATTCACAACCGGGCCATGTGACTGGCTGGCTGGTGCATTCATGTGTGCACACACAGTCCTCGCATGAGGGTTGCAGGCGCTCGCAGCCCCACTCGTGTGAACAGCCCCACTTGTGCAAGCATCGTGGGCACTCAGAGCCTCAGCACAAACACTTGGGGCCTCCCTAGTTGACGATTATAGGGGGCGCTGTTCATCTCAATTTCAAGGCCATTGAGCCAGTGATGTCCAAAGACATTTCCGTGGTCATGTGACCAGCATGATGTTATGGAGCGCTGTTACTTTCCCATCGAAGTTATACCTGTTTATTCACATTCGCATGCTTTCGAAGTGCTAGGTTGGCAGAAGCTGGGCAAGGACAAGAGCTCACGCTGTTGCATGGCATGTGGGTCTTGAACCCGAGCTAATCATTTATAATGTTGAATATATAAATTGAATACAAATTCAGTCTGGAGACAACTATACTTCTTTTTGCTGAGTGAGAAATTTTTGAAAGGATTTACTGTCTACAAAATGAACCACAGGAATAAGTATATTTTGGGTACTGTGTCATTTGTGCCTTTATAATGTTGATTTAAATGCGGACTTCGCTAAATCCAAAAACAAGTCTCTCTCTTGACTGTGATCATATGTTAACTTTGGATCACAAACTGAGACAGCTTAAGATAAGATAAGATGATAAGATAAGATAACCTTTATTGTCATTTTTATACTGTGGGCACGATGGCACACATTTCATCAAAAATGAAATTTAGTTGGCCTGCTCTAAAAGTGAAACACATACGTGACACACACGTAAATATACTATGAACAACATATATATATATAGACCTACATTCCTACATATACGTAGCAAATAAATATTGTCCATCTTGAATATATAACAGAAGGAGGAAGCTTGAGAGTTCGCAAGGTTAATGCTGTTTGGAATGAAATGCTGGCTGAATCTGGATGTTCTGCTTCGGATACCACGAAGCCTCCTCCCAGAAAGTAACAAGGAAAACAGGTCGTGAAGAGGATGTGTAGTGTCCCAGATAATCTTACGGACCCTGCTCAAGCAGCGCTTCTGTGCTATGTCCTGGATGGGAGGGAGGGAACTGCCAATGATCTTTTACAGTACACTTGAGGTGGGGTTTCACTTTGTCACCACCTGTATATCCCCAAAACATGCCCAAGCAACTGCCTAACTCTCCAGAACAGATTTGAGGTATACGTGAATATGGACAGCAGCTAGTCAGAATGCGGTTTCCTGATGTTATTCTGTCAGCTGATGATTGTGTACTGAATGTTGTCCAAAGTCATGTAAATTGTAGTAAAATTGTGATACTGTGACATATTAAAGAATACAGTTTTACAAGCCTATGCTTGTTGAGGGCTGGAAAGAACATTATCTCCGTAGTTCCATATTTTCAATAATGGCAGCATTATGTTTAAAAATTACTTCACATAACTAAAATTAGTTGAGTACCTTTCTAATTGTTTTACACCTACACAGTATTATACAAACCAACATCATTGGGATCTACCATTGCTTTGACTTTCTTTACACTGATATTAAACTGTAAAGCTGGATATTGTTGGAATAGCTAGAGAGTTTCGGATGTTCCCTCCTATACCTCTTTTCAATTCTTAAATAATGTTTTTGTTTTAATTAATTACTCAAGTAGTCCAATGAATGAAAAAAAGACCCTGTTGTCAGAAGACATGAGAAGGGAGCTTCAGCGTCAGGAATGGGAGAGAGAGGAAGAAGAAGCGCTGAAAAGACCTATGGGGCCAATTCATTATGAAGACATTCGAGAAAATGGTAGGCTGATGTTCTGCGATTCAAATCTGGTTTGAAAAATATCACCCAGTTTAATGTCAAGCTAGGTTCTCTTCTCGGTTAAAATATGGGTTTTTTTTTTTAAAGTGCCCATGCAGAATTGTTGGACTGTTATATTAAACACTCTTTAGTGGAAAAATGAGAATTAGTTTGGTGTTGTGGTTTAAAGGCACCGGGCTAGAAATTGGGAGATTTGTGAGTTCTAGTCCTGTCTTATGTACAAAGCCAGCTGGGTGAATTTGGACCAGCCTCTGTCTCTCAGTTCTTGGAGGAAGGCAATGGCAATGATTTCTGAAAAGTTTGCCCAAAAAACTGCAGGGACTGGTACAGGAAAAATACAGGTAGTCCTCAAGTTACAATCATTTGTTCCATGTCTGAAGTTATGACAGCGCTGAAGAAAGGGACTTGTGACCGATCCTCATAGTTCCTGTCTTGCATTATCCCCACAGTCTGGTGAACAAAATTCAGGCACTTGGCAACCAGTTCACACTTACGTTGCAATGTCCCACAGTTACCATTTGTAACCTTGACTGCTGGCTTCCTACAAACAAAGTCCATAGGGAAGCTTGTGGGAAGCTGGCAAGAAAGATCACAAGTCATTTGGGTAAGTTTTCCCTGACCTATCTTTGCTCCCACCCACCAGCATCCTCCTTCACACACACACACCCTGCACCCTCCTTCCTCAGCTTTCCTGAGCTTTTGCTGCATCACAGCACCACCCTCTTGCAACTCATGCACGGCCTGCACCAGGCCTCCCTCATCCACTCCTGCACTTTTCATCTCCCATTTCTTCCCACTTAACAACCCACGCCCTCTAAGTTACCGTGACAACTGGAACTGCCCAGATCACTAAGTGATGGGGTCTCATGATATCGTGCTTTATCACTTAGCAATGGCAATCCCAGACCCAGTGACCGTTGTAACTCAAGGATTACCTGTAGCAAGATTAGGGGCTACTCAAATTTGTGTTATCGATAACTATATTGTCCCATACTCTGTGCTTAACCAAAGAGTGGAAGTCCTAAGTCTCACTCTAAGCAGCCACTGAAAGCAGAAGATGCAAATGCAAAAAATAAAAGAAAGTTTCAGTGTTGTAAGTTACTATAATTTTTTTTTGTTCGTTTATATCCTGCCTTTATAATTTTACAAGGTGGAGAACATACCCAATATACCTTCCTCCTCTGGTTTTTCTCACAACGACTACCCTGTGAGATGAGTTGGGCAGAGAGAGAGAGACAGAGACAGAGTCATCCAGCTGGCTTTCATGGTTAAGGCAGACTAAGTTATGATAGATGTGAACCAGTATAAGTCTGTCTAAAAGGTACAAGTTTCCCTGTCTGGCCGTGTCTGACTCTAGGGCGCAGTGCTCATCTCCCTTTCTAGGCCAAGACAGCTAGCATTATCTGAAGACGTTTTTTGTGGTCCACGCGGCCAGCATGGCTATACACCAAAGACACACAGAATGCTGTTACCCTCCCACCAAAGTGGTACCTCTTAATCTACTCGCATTTGCATGCTTTCGAACTGCTAGGTGGGCAGGAACTCTCCCTGTTGCATGGCGCTCGGATCTCGAATAAGTCTGTCTATTTGAGGCTATGTTGACTGGAAGTCAATCACAATAGCACTTAGACTTATATACTACCCCATAGTGCTTTAGAGCGCGCTCTGGGCAATTTACAACATCAGCATATTGGCCCCAAAGTCCTCATTTTACCAACTTTGGAAGGATGGAAGGCTGAGTCAACCTTGAGAATCGAACTCCAGGCTGTGGGCAGAGTTTGCCCACAATACTGCATTCTAACCACTGCACCACTATATCAAGGTATATAATTCAAGATTTGGACAGCATATGATTGGAGAAAGCTATTGTAACATAAAAAATAATTCAGAAATGTCTGTCTTTGTACTGATATATAATCATGGAGAAAAGTTGTAGGTCTATATTAGAATCCACAATGATCATTCAGAGTACCCCAGAATACTAGTTTCTGGCATTTTCTGGTGTTACTGGAAGAATTCTGGCCTGAAACCCTTTACTCTACCATCACTTACAGTAAAGGAAGTTCAGGAATTACAATGTATGATGAACTCTAATATGGAACAAAATTCCTTTCAGAGGCCCGACAGCTTGGTGTTGGTTACTTTGCCTTTGCTCGTGATCAGGCTGTGAGAAAAAAACAAATGGACACTTTGGAAATGCTAAGAGAACAGGTATGTTGTTTAACAGTCTGCCAAGTGTGGGAAATTTCCTGATGTCCTGAAATGAGTGTCCTAGCTTCCCTCAGCAGTGGCCATGCTGACTCGGCTGTTGGTAATCGTAATTCAATATTTGTAGAGCGATAAATTCTCCATCTCCAAACTTACACTGTGAAATACCTGAGCCTTTCTCAGATGCTTATCTCCTCTATCCTTGGTGAATTGTATTTCTGAATAATATAAATAAGTCGTGGTTTCCCCCCCCCCCCCCAGTCCAAGAGCCACATATACACTTGGCCTCTGAACTGCAGAAGGGAGGTACTATAATTCTCCCACCTTTATAATGGCGGTTCAGAAAAATGGGAGGAACAGGAGGGGCCCAAATAGGATTGTTTGGAAGGAAATTATTGTTTGGAAGGAAATGTAAATCTCCCTAACTCTAGCTCAGTAGTTCTCAACCTGTGGGTCGGGACCCCATTTGGGGTCGAACGACCATTTCACGGGGGTCGCCAAACAACGCAGTCCGCCATTTTTTTCCCCTTTTCCTTAGCTGTGCTACTCCCTTTTATTCTATTGGCTTTTGAAAGCCAATAGAATAGACTCTCTTGAATAGAGTCTAATTCTATTGGCTTTCAAAAGCCAATAGGAATTGTCCAGGCTGTCTCTGCCCTGCTGAGCCCGCCAAAAGTCCCATTCTGCAAACGGTGCTGCACCAGTTGAGTTGTCCTCGACTTACGACCGGTTGAGTAGTCCTCGACTTACGACCGGTTGGGGGTCGCGGCATTAAAAAGATTGAGAACCACTGCTCTAGCTTTTCCTGCTTCCATTCCCTCCGTTGATGGAAAAATCATCTGGATTATTGAGATAAAATTAAAGCTTGAATGTCAAAGGTTTGACAGGAAATGGATAAAAGAAATGGTATTTGTGAACATCTGAAGAGAAAATGAATTATCATTGTATTGCATTTCTCCAGACCATCGGTCAGAGAACAAAGCGTGAGCATTTAAAGGAAAAACGTAAAGCTAACTTGGAGGCCAGGTTGTCTAAAATTCGAGCAAAAAAACTCTTAAAAGATGGCGATATGAAAGAAAATGGAGGTAATTTTGAATTATTTTCTTGAAATTTAAAAGGAAGGGTTACATACTTGATTAAAGTACATTTCTCTTATTCAGTAACCACCACAAATTTGACTATCCTGTATTGCAGTTTATTCCAAATGGTTTCACAGTCTCAGTCAGAACAGAATTGCAGTTTTGGAGAAAGACATAGTGTGATAGCTTGTGCATGTGCATCGAAGAAGCAGGATGATGGATTAGGACCAGACTTGGTTTTTCTAGTTCAGACATAGCAATAATCCACAATGGTGTCTATTCATAAACTCCAAACTAATTTTTCAGATATTCAGAAAATTATGTTTTAATTGTATCAGTTTGGATGGTTTCTGTTCCCCACTAATATTTTTTAATCACTGAAAAGCTGGTGAAATTGATGAAAGGAGGAATATGAAATATTTTTATTATTGCCTGTTTCTTCAACTATATTATAGTGTAGTTATTCTAGGGTACATTTCCAAGCCATAACTTTTGTTCTGCTTTCTGATATCCATTGAATTTTTTGGGATTTTTTTTTTAACTCATTGCAGTTTACTTTGTAATAACTGTCTTTCGAGGAGGCAACAAGCAATATATCAGTGACATGTTTACTGTGAGGAAATCATTACATAAATACACTTGCTGTAGTAAGGCAATATCATGTCCATTTATTGTATGCGGTGCCTAAAATCTATATGTTGTTCTTCATAACAGAGGAGGAAGCTCCAACGCCAGTCCTACCTTTAAGCAAGCCCACTGAACCGCCCAGAGTTTCTACAGAAACTAGAAAAGTAGAAGTTATTATTCAGGAGAGGAAAGATACAAAGCCAGGTGTGCCCTATGTTCGTGAATGGGATAAAGGCAAAGGTAAGAAGCTGCAGTGTATATGCAATGTTTTGGGCTGTAAGTATGTCAAGAATCCTTTGGTTTAAGCCAGGGGTCTTCAGACTTGGCCCTTTCATGACTAGTGGACTTCAACTCCCAGAATTCCTCAGCCAGGCACACTGGCTGAGGAATTCTGGGAGTTGAAGTCCATGAGTCATAAAAGGGGCAAGTTTGAAGACCTCTGGTTTAAGCCATGATGTCTTGGCCCACGGAACCCCCCAGCACTCCCTTTTAACTTCCCCAGAACACCCTGATAGTGCTTGGTCAATCTCCAACAGCAACCCTAAGGATTTTAGCAATGTGTTTTTTTTTCCTTGATTTGGAGGGGAGATGTCAATGGTATTGAGAGTTTTAAATTTTGCCAAGGAAGGTCTTTCTGTAATCCATTAACAAGAAGGAAGTTCTGTAATCCTCTAACAGAGGGGTCTTCAAACTTGGCCCTTTTATGACTTGTGGACTTCAACTCCCAGAATTCCTCAGCCAGGCATGCTGGCTGAGGAATTCTGGGAGTTGAAGTCCACAAGTCATAAAAGGCCAAGTTTGAAGACCCCTGCTCTAACATGTTACTAAGCAGAATTTCCTCATTCTTAACTTAAACTCTGGTTAGGTCACAAACATTTCAGATGAGAGACTCCCCACATTCCCACAATACAGAAAAACAAGTCTGTTCATCCAGACGTAATGGAAAGGTTAAGGCTGCATGTAAACTGCTTCTCTTTCACGGCCTTCCTCAGATTACTAAACGGTACAGGTAGCCCTCGACAACAGCTCTTTAGTGAGCATTCAAAGTTACAACAGCACTGAAAAAAGTGACTTGTGGCCATTTTTCACAGATACGACCACTGCAACATCCCCCTGGTCACGTGGTTTACATTTGGATGCTAGACAATTGCTTCATATTTATGATGGTTGTGTGTCCAAGGGTCATGTGGCCATCTTTTGCGACCTTCTGACAAGCAAAATCAATGGGGAAGCCAGATTCACTTAACAACTGTGTTGCTAACTTAACAACTACAGTGTCTCACTTAACAAATGTGGTAAGAAAGATCTTAAAATGGAATAAAAAAATCACTTAATAAATTTCTCACGTAGCAACATAAATTTTGGGCTCAATTGTGATCGTAAGTCGAGGACCACCTGTATTGTAGATGGCACTCAAGGTCAGTAACTTGGGTGACTTCAGTCTTTTTTTTTTTTTAAGATTCTATTAAGGTAAGCAAAATGGGATTTCCTAAACAAGAGTAGGACAGGTTATTGCTGTAAGGTTTTTTTTTTTTTAAGAAATAATTCTTTTATAAAGTTTCATAAAGCTTGAATTAAATATGAAAAAGCAAAGCTGAACTTGATATTTCTTCCTCTTCCCACTAACAGAATTCACTTTTGGACTTTGGTCAAAGAAGCAGAATGATCTCAGGAATGAAAGAGATCCAGAGTTTGCACCACCTTCTGCTTACTTTAACAATCAAAAGAAATGTTACGATTTGAATAACCAAAATTGGAACAAATCTGAATCCTCCTATGTAAGTACAGAAGACAGTTTTACAGGCAACTTGCCATCTACATCAGCTGAGACTCACAATAACTCATGGAACAATGACTTCATACCCACTCAGGCAGCTGAGATGAGGACGTCAAACCAAGAGCCAGTTTACCAAAGTTTGGATGATATGCTCTCCTACTATAAGCAAGTCACTTGAACTTCATATGCTGTTAGCAAAACAGTATGTTCCCTGATGATTAAAAAGAATTAAGGATAGTTTCTGTGAGCAGGTGAACTTTTCTGCAATTCTCTTCTCTCTTATCAATTCTAATATTAAAGAATTCACTTCAAAGATACTGTTTTTGTCTGGAATTTTATTTCTTTAGGCACACAAAAACTTGGATATGATCAGGTTTTAACACCTTAATAATAATCCTCATTTAATTAATAACAAAGGTTATGCTAGAGCAAGAGCTATTATAGAAGAAACTTACCCTTCACCATTTGCCCACTTATTTGGAGTCAAGCAGAAGTGGTGAGCAACGTTTGCATTTTAGGAACTGCATTTTTTTTAACACCTTGAAGCTCACAGAAGTAACACTGGAAGGTTGTTGTTGTTGTTAATTGCGAAGTCGTGTCCGACCCATCGCGACCCCATGGACAACGTTCCTCCAGGTCTTCCTGTCCTCTACCATCTTCTGGAGTCCATTTAAATTCACACCTACTGCTTCAGTGACTCCATCCAGCCATCTCATTCTCTGTCGTCCCCTTCTTCTATTGCCCTCAATCTTTCCCAGCATTAGGCTCTTCTCCAGTGAATCCTTCCTTCTCATTAGGTGGCCAAAGTACTTGAGTTTCAACTTCAGGATCTGGCCTTCTAAAGAGCAGTCGGGGTTGATCTCTTCTAGGACTGACCGGTTTGAACGCCTTGCAGTCCAAGGGACTCGCAGGAGTCTTCTCCAGCACCATAGTTCAAAGGCCTCAATTCTTTTGCGCTCAGCCTTTCTTATGGTCCAACTTTCACAGCCATACATTGCAACTGGGAAAACCATGGCCTGGACTATACGCACTTTTGTTGGCAGGGTGATGTCTCTGCTTTTTAGAATGCTGTCTAGATTTGCCATAGCTTTCCTCCCCAGGAGCAAGCGTCTTTTAATTTCTTGGCTGCAGTCCCCATCTGAGGTGATCTTTGAGCCCAGAAAAATAAAATCTGTCACTACCTCCATTTCTTCCCCATCTATTTGCCAGGAATTGAGAGGGCCGGATGCCATGATTTTGGTTTTCTTAATGTTGAGTTTCAAGCCAACTTTTGCACTCTCCTTCTTCACCCGCATCAAGAGGCTCTGGAAGGTACTGGGTTGAAAAGAGTCATTTTTGTGAGGGGGTCTATTAATCTATTTAATTTGCTAAATTCTTATCTTGGACTCAAGACAGTAAATCTAACATTCTATCCTTCAGTTTTTCCCAATGACATCTTTGTGAAATAGATTGGGTTGAGGGTAACTGGTAAGCTCTGATACTAAAAGTGAACATGAGTGTCCCCAGTCTTGGTCTAGCAACATAACCATTACGCTCCATGGGCTCCCATATCACCATCAGTCTCTCCATTTAACCTAAAAGATTGCAAGAGCTGGAAGCCATTTAACCTAAAAGATTGCAAATTTCAGCTGGAAGCCATTTCTGATATGGGCTATCTTTCCTCAGATTACCTCTTAAGATAAAAGTAAGTTTTGATCCTGCTATATGTGCTTATAATATTTTTTGTGGCTACAGGCATTCCTTAGGTGTACATTCTTCGTAATCAAACATTCACATATGACATCTTCATGCTATAAGCAGAATTCCTTTAAATTGTACTTTTTGATTTCTCTTTATTTTCCATCAGTCTTCTGAAATTCTTCCAGTGTTAAAAAAGCAAAATGTTCACATATTAGTATAGTTGACCTTCCAGATTATTATTACATAATAGCCCATTAATCTAAACTAATTTTGTGTTACTTAAGTGCATATTTAAATGTCCGCTAGATTGATGTAATCATAGTGATGTCTGGCTGAAAAACAAAACTGTATTTTCCAGTTTTGAAGACTCCATTTTTTCTGCAAAGGGGAAAAGTTGTATTATGTAATGAAATGCCCTGAAATAATGAAGTAAAATGCAAGTTCTTCAATAACAAGCTCCTTAGAAAAAAATATATGAGTTCATAAACTCGTACTGGCTTTAACAAATAGAGTATCAACAAAGCTAATGCCTTATTTACTACAGATATTGTTATTAGGAATGTCTATTTTAGAAAGTGAGAGTAAATTACATTGTTATAGCCAAATACAGAATGCAAGATTTTAATGGAAAATGTGTCTCACATTTTTCTTCAGGAACAAAGCCAGTTAAATAAAATTTCTCTTGTCATCCTTTAAACTTGAAATTCCTCAAACTTGTCCAGTAGATGGCACAAGCTGCTTTTACAAATAGTTATTGAATATCCACAAAGTGTATGTATGTATGTATGTATGTATGTGTGTGTGTGTATATATATATATATGTCCTTAATCGTTATAAAAATACGAATCCCAGGCATATTGTTCAATGATGCAATCTTCGGGAAGAGTATACTCCAGTTATATTGAGCTATTCATTCTTTTTCTACCCTAGGAAAGAGGCAAGGGAAAACCTGAAAAATGGTATCAAGAAAACTGCAGGGTCTTATCAAACATAGAAACTCCCAATTCTGCCTTCTCTGGATTCTGCCATAAGAGGGAGAAAAGGGGGAGAGCAAAGGGGCTTGATGGCCCTCACTTCCTTCAGCACACTTCAAAGGACTGAATGTGTGTTTATTGTGGCCTCTAAGCTTTAACATATCAAAGAAGAGTAATTGCCTTTCATGTAGTTATCTGAAGTCTCCATCCAGACGGAAGAAGAAAGGGGATGGAATTGTGATACTTGAAACTATCACTGGAAGGGGGGTTGATTGGGTGGGACTACTGGGGAACCCCTTAAAACCTTGAATGGGAGAGCTTGAACCCCAAGTCCTGTCTAGCATGCCTGCAACCATTTTCTCTTAATAAAGGATTCCTGTTGGAAGAATTATTCCAAGAGTTCTGTCTTCTTAAGATGCAAAGTGGGGTGGGTCCTTACATTAGACAGGACTTGCAAAATTAATCCACCTGGAAGGTAGACCCTTGCCGGGGGATTTTGCAAAAATTTACCATGTCAGACAACGAAGCAAGAGAGGGAGAAAACTCCCTGGAAAGAGAGCCGCTGACCCAGTTGGAACCTTGCCAGATGTTGGGATCCGAGAGGCCAGATTTCTCAGAAGAAGAAGTGGTGGAGACACAGGACCACAAGCCTCGCTGGTCGATGGGCGTTGGAAAGAAAAGCGAGTGGGGAAAGGAATCAAGAAAAGTGACCCTGAGACGGGGGACCAAGCAACCAGAATGGAAGCAGGAGATGGAGAAATCCCTGCACGCAAGTGAAGAGGGAGGAAGCTGTATGCCGTACTCAGACTGGATCCTAGAGAGAGCTATTGACCTGATGAAGAGAACTCTCAGCTCCCTAGGAGAGGAGATTCCTGAGCCCTACGCCCGCCCCAGTTCCTGGAGCCACAAAGGGAGAGACACCGAGGGGGACGTGGAACCTGCAACCCCAGGGACATTTACTGATCCAGGAGCTCCCACCCCCTACCGGACCACAGATGGAAATCTGGACGGAAGACACTACCACCCACAATGGAGGCACCGATCCATTCCAAGACGTCCACCGTTGGAGGTGAAATCAAAGGGGAGCCAACACGCTTGGGGTTTTTCCTAACCCAAGTCCTCAGCTACATGGAGGAATATGGGCAGGACATCCCCAGCGACAAAGCCCGCATCCGGATCGTGCAATCTGCCCTGGATGGACCAGCTGCAGATTGGGTGGTGAACCTGCATGACTCCAATGCCCCAGAACTCAGTAACTTCAACCGTTTCATGTCCTCGTTGAGAAGACGATTTGAAGACCCCCTGGCTGATCGCAAAGCCCGTGAAAGAATAACAACGATGAGGCAGGGCAAACGCCCAGTGGCTGAGTATACACAAGAATTCCGAGCCATTGCCAGCAAACTGAATTGGCCAGAAGACATCCTCCTTGGCCGTTTCAAAGACGGACTAAACTATGATCTATATGATGCTTGCCTGCCCCGAGGAGACCCACATCGACTTGAGGAATGGTACGTCTTGGCAGAGGAAGCAGAGATCGACATATTGAAGAGGCATCGCCGAGGAAAACAATGGAGCCGCCCCCCGCCTGAGCTGACACACCAACCGGTGAAATCATCGGATACAGCCAAGAAGCAGATGGGGTGTTTCAAGTGCGGAAGAGAAGGGCATCGAGCTGTAGAATGCCGCTCAAAGGCCCCCCAGCACAACCCAGACAGATCCCCAATCAACAAACCCAGAGGGTATTCAGCTAAGCCAAAAGAAACAGCCATGAAAATGATGGAAATTGCAGAAAACCCCACCTCTGCTCACCAAGGGGAAAGAACTCCAGCCTACACCACAGGGACGGTGGATGCCTCAGATGACAGCTCGGAAGGCGAACCCCTGGTAAGTGGACGCATCACACCCATCTTCAAAACAGTGACTATATTAATCCCCCCCATGCCCGAAGCTGTGAAGGTGAAAGCCTTAATAGACTCTGGCTGCACCCGCTGCCTCATTAGCCCAACACTAGTGGGGAATCTGGGCATCCCATCCAGGAGACTGGAACAACCAATCTCATTTGGCCAGCTAGATGGATCCATAGCAGGGGGGGTGCCAGCTACCCTAGCCACTCTGCCAATACACCTCTCCCTGGGCAACCATGAAGAGGACTTAACGTTTGTGGTGACCCCAGGTATGGAATGCCCAATGATTCTAGGGATGGAATGGTTGAAAAAATGGAACCCCTGGGTAAATTGGAGGACGACAGAAATCAAATTCCCGAAGGGGGACCCTATGGACTTAAAACCCCAAGAGAGGCTACCAGAATCAAGAATAGAAAAAGCATCCATAGGAGAGGAAAAAAGATTAACAGAAATACCAGAGGAATATAGGGACCTTGCTGAAGTCTTCAGTGAGGAGAGGGCGAATGAGCTTCCCCCCCACCGACCCACAGACTGTACCATTGAATTCAAGCCTGGGGCAAAACTCCCGAAACCCAGATTATACTCCATGAGCCCAAAGGAGAAGGAGGAAATGGAAAGATTTATAAAAAAAAACCTGGAGAGAGGTTTCATTGAACCAGCTAAGCCTAAAGTGGCTGCCCCGGTCCTTTTTAGAGAGAAGAAGGATGGCTCTTTACGTTTATGCGTGGATTATAGGGCCCTGAACACAATCAGTGAAAGCAACCTATACCCGCTGCCCCTCATGAAAGACATGCTGTCACACCTATCGAAAGGGAAAATTTTTTCTAAACTAGACTTAAGGGAAGCTTACTATCGCGTGAGAATCAAGGAAGGGGACGAATGGAAGACTGCATTTAACTGCCCCATGGGGTGCTATCAATTCAAAGTCTTGCCATTTGGATTACAAGGGGGCCCTGCAGTCTTTATGCAATTAATCAATGACGTTCTAAGGGAGCACCTGTTTAAGGGGGTCCTTGTTTACTTGGACGACATTCTTATCTTTACCGAAACAAAAGAAGAACACGTCAAACTTGTCAGAGCGGTTTTAAAGAAGCTGCGAGCCGCTCACCTATATGCCAAACTCTCAAAATGCGAATTCCACCAGGAAAGGATAGACTACCTAGGCTATCGCATATCCCCACAGGGCATTGAAATGGACCCAGAGAAGGTCAGAGCAGTATTAGAATGGGCACCACCCCGCACAAGAAAGCAACTACAAAGTTTCCTGGGCTTTGCAAATTTTTACCGCCAATTCATCCCCTCATTTGCACAGATAGCCTTGCCCCTCACTAACTTACTAAAAACGAAGGGAACATCCTCAGTAAAACCTAGCCAGCCACTAACATGGACAATGGAGTGCCAAGCAGCGTTTGAGAGACTAAAGAGACTTTTTTCTGCCGAACCAGTACTAAGGCACCCAGACATGGACAAGCCCTTCATAATACAGGCAGATGCAAGTGATGTGGCAGTGGGGGCTGTGCTATTACAAGAAAATGATGATGCAGTATTGCAACCCTGTGCATATACATCTAAGAAACTCACGGAAACAGAACAGCGCTGGCCCGTATGGGAGAAGGAGGCTTATGGGATACGTTGGGCATTACTCACGTGGCGACAGTTCCTGGAAGGCAACAAAATCCCCTTCCAGGTATGGACTGATCACAAAAATTTAGAAGCCCTGAAAACTTCCAGGAAACTCAATCCCAAACAAGCCCGCTGGTCCCAGCATTTTCACCAATTCCAATTTAAGCTCAAACATTTACCAGGAAGAAAGAACTTCCTGGCAGATGCACTATCTCGCATGCCCCAATATAACAGCGCACGAACCACAGACTCTAGACCAATAATGGCAGAATCACAACTGGCAACGCCAGTAACCACAAGAACCCAAGCCAAAATAAAACCACAACTGGACAGCCAAACTGGGATTGAATTCAGAAAAAGTTTGGAAACAGATGATTGGTTCCAGAAAAACAAACATGTGTGCACAATGAGAGACGGATTGCCTTGGGTAGGGGAAAAGTTATATATACCAACAACTCAAAGACTAACTTTCATGCAACTTTGCCATGACACAAAATCAGCAGGGCATTTTGGATTTGTAAAAACTTTACACTTAATTAAACGGCAATTTTGGTGGCCATCAATAAAAAAGGACATAGAAAGTTATGTTGCCAGCTGCCCAACCTGTGCATCAGCAAAGAGGTTGCAAGGGAAATCGCCAGGGCTGTTACAACCAGTGGCAAGTCCCTCAGCCCCCTGGAGGGAAATAGCCATGGATTTTATAGTGGAATTGCCTGAAAGCAATGGGAATACTGTTATCTGGACAGTCACGGACCTATTTTCCAAACAGGTGCACTTTATCCCTTGCCAAAAAATTCCCACTGCAAAGGCCTTAGCAAAACTTTTCATCCAGCACATTTACAGATTGCACGGGGCACCCCAACGCAT
Source organism: Crotalus tigris (assembly GCF_016545835.1). NCBI lineage: Eukaryota > Metazoa > Chordata > Lepidosauria > Squamata > Viperidae > Crotalus > Crotalus tigris. The sequence continues at coordinate 121,827 of NW_024097714.1, forward strand.
CATCTCTGATAGGGGAGTGCAATTTACGTCTGCATTTTGGAAGGAATTTTTATCCCTCTTAGGGACCACTCAGGGATTGACATCTAGCCACCACCCTCAAGGAGATGGACAAGCGGAACGGTGCCAGTCGGTACTTGAGCAATATTTGAGATGTTTTTTAAATTTCCAACAGAGTGATTGGACGGACTTACTTCCTTTTGCAGAAGTTGCCTACAATAATGCAGTCCACTCCAGCACAGGCTACACTCCTTTTCAAATAGCCAACGGCCAAAGTTTCAACCCTATGCCAGAGTTAACCCCAAAAGAACCAACGATCCCTTCACTGAAAGAATGGATGGAAAACCTACAAAACACCTGGCCAATAGTCAGAAAATCACTAGATGAAGCTAGGCGGGCATACAAAGCACAAGCCGATAAAAAAAGGGTTGAGCCTACACCATTCATTATAGGAGAAATGGTGTACTTATCTACAAAATACCTAAAGTCCCTACAGCCCTGTAAAAAACTTGGACCAAAATATATAGGACCTTTTCCAATTAAAAGGATCATAAATCCAGTAACAGTAGAATTAGAATTACCCAAAAACCTCAGGCAAATACACCCAGTTTTTCATTGCAGCTTGCTGAAAAGAGAGCATCAGTCACCTCTACGGCCAAAAATCCCCCCCCCACCACCTCCAATCATGGTGGAGGGGGAACAACACTTCGAAATAAAAGAGATCCTTGACTCTAGGAGATATCATGGAACAACTCAGTACCTAGTTGCCTGGAAACACCTCCCTGCCTCACAAAATGAGTGGGTCCATAAACGTCACGTCAGAGCTCCGAAGCTATTGAAGAAGTTTCACACAGAGTATCCTAACAAGCCTAACTAAATTCTTTACTTGTGTTTTCTTTCAGGTGGATCTCTCTTATTGTTAAGAGGGGCCGGATGTCAGAATCCAATTATATTTCATCTTTAATTATCAAACATAGAAACTCCCAATTCTGCCTTCTCTGGATTCTGCCATAAGAGGGAGAAAAGGGGGAGAGCAAAGGGGCTTGATGGCCCTCACTTCCTTCAGCACACTTCAAAGGACTGAATGTGTGTTTATTGTGGCCTCTAAGCGTTAACATATCAAAGAAGAGTAATTGCCTTTCATGTAGTTATCTGAAGTCTCCATCCAGACGGAAGAAGAAAGGGGATGGAATTGTGATACTTGAAACTATCACTGGAAGGGGGGTTGATTGGGTGGGACTACTGGGGAACCCCTTAAAACCTTGAATGGGAGAGCTTGAACCCCAAGTCCTGTCTAGCATGCCTGCAACCATTTTCTCTTAATAAAGGATTCCTGTTGGAAGAGCTATTCCAAGAGTTCTGTCTTCTTAAGATGCAAAGTGGGGTGGGTCCTTACACAAGACTGACTTGAAGGGCATACACATTATTATTTCTTTTGAGGAACATAGTTCCTATGAGTTGTCTAGGAGAGATTTCTCTCTCGCTCACTCTCGCTCTCTTTTTCTTTGTCCTCTTACCTTTCCTTTTGCTCAATGTATCTTCCAAGGAAAGAGATCCGAATTATTTGCTGAGAGGTCTCCCAGTGGGCTAAATTAATCAGAAGTTCTTCACAATCTTAACCTAGAAATGTTTTAGATCAGTGATGGTGAACCTTTTAGAGACCGAGTGCCCAAACTGCAACCCAAAACCCACTTAGTATCGCCGGGTGCCGGGTGGGTGTGGCCCATTGGCTGGGCGTGGCTGTGGTGGTAACGGCAGACTGGGTGAGACTAAAAAGTTCAATCAATCAATTCCAACTTTGCAAGATTTTTTTTTCTGCGAGAAGTTGAAATTGACTCATTGAACCTTTTTTTTTTTTTTTTTTTTGCACACAGCAATGGAGGCCTAAAGCGAAAAGGTTTTATAAAACCCAGCTGAAGGCCTAGGACTGGGGTGACGGCATGCGTGCCCATAGAGAGGGCTCTGAGTGCCGCCTCTGGCACCCGTGCCATAGGTTTGCCACCACTGTTTTAGATTGCATGCAAAATGTGCACTTCTGTCTCTACAGACTTTTCACAAACTTTTGATACAGATGGAGCTATCCTATACTGTGTTAGGCCATCAGTCTTAACCTGAAATTTATCTAACCGGAGTGGTGCTAGTTTCCAAGATTTTATGAGCCCTAGTGGCACAGTGGTTAGAATGCAATATTGCAGGCAAACTCTGCCCACAGCCAGGAGTTTGGTCCTGATGGAGCTCAAGCTTGACTCAGCCTTCCATCCTTCTGAGATCAGCAAAATGAGGACCCAAATTGTTGGGGGAATATGCTGACGGCTCAGAGAGTGCTGTAAAGCACTGTGGAGTGGTATATAAGTCTAAGTGCTATTGCTATTTTAAGCAATCCTTTTATTCCCTGCCTTATCACCCAAAGATACCGATAAACAGTCTGGAAACTTATCATTCAAACTACAAGTCTACAAATGGTCCCTAGAAATTCTCCATCAAATTTATGAGGTGCAATAACTTTCAAGAATTCCTCAAGGACATAATTCCTCTTTATCAGTAACAACAGGGCTGCTGCCAAAAAACCCCCAAAACAAACCAGTGGGGGGGGGACTCCCTACATGATATCTTCCACTAGGATTACATGAGAGCATGGGAAGCCAAAAAGGTCGAAAGGCTGCTTCAGAGGGGATTGTACAATGAAGAGAGAACTGTTTGTAAATACACTGTGCCTTCCTCACTAAAGTACAGGATCAACAAATGCTACCCCTGGAATTTTTTTCCAGATGGGTGGTTGAGTAGTCACTCCATTTTGTGGAAAGAGTTTGCAGACATTCACATTAATGAAGCCTTATGGCTATTTGAATTGTATATAACCACCCATAATGACGCTGCATGCCCTTTGCGTTCCTCTCTATTTTTAATTTGAAGCAGCAGGGAGACTGCTCTTTGTACTAGAAATAGCTAATAGAAGTTCCAAAACCAATTCTTCATTTTCACTATAAAAACATATGAATCCTAACTAGCCTTTAGGTGAAGAAAACTCTATACCAAAAAAAATCTAGAATGATAGGGTTCTCTGCTACTATGACATAAGAATGAATACTGGCATATGGAATGCAGGATGCTGCCGTATCACCCACCTAACGCTGTGACTATTAGAACATCATTCTCATAACAGGTAATAATTCAAAGTCTCCTTCACTGAAATTTTAGATTTAATGTGAAATCATGGAGATTTCACTTAGGTTTGTTTTTGTTGAACATTAGATTCCAGCTTGTGATCCCCTGGGTGTGTGTGAATGCCCTCTTCTTGCTTAATCTTTTAAAGCCACACAGCTGAAAATGCAACTCTCCCTGGTCTTGTTATGGAAGCTGGAAAGAACGGTGGATCTCAAGGGATTCATTGTGTCTGCTGGTTTTTCTGTTATGTTCCTTACTGGTATCAGTTCTGTACTTACTTATTTATTTAACATATGGTAATGTTACAGTTAGCCAGCAGACTACAGTGTTAATATAATGTATTTATTTGGCTGCTGAAGATGGCTAGTCTGTTTAGTTTGCACTTGCACACTATTCAGGGTGCACCACAGGAGGCAAACTAGCTCCGTATCAGAAAGATGAGCAGCATCCTGCAGCATCAACTGGGGCCTTCTCCCACCACCAATGTTGCCTTGCAATCGGGCACCATATACGGGCAGGTCCAGCACCAGCAGGGTCCCATCATCCACACAAAATGCCACCGCATTTCCACCAAAGTTGTACCTATTTATCTATTTGCATGTAAGATGCTTTCAAATTACTAGGTGGGCAGAAGCTGAGGCAAGTGATGGGAACTACTCTGCCACTCAAACCACTGGAGCAAAGTCCATCTCCAACATCTTTAAGCCACCATGATTCTTAGTTCTGTGTTAGTCCATGCCGATGACTGAAACATTTGAAGTTCCCTCACTTCGTCCTTTTCAGTTCAATGTGATCTTAGAACAAATATATCTAAAGTTTATTTCTAGTATTGTTTAACCTCTCCACAACATGGTAAAGGAGTATCCAAGCAACTGGTTTTGGAATGTGATTCATGAGTGTGTGTGGTTTTGTGTGCTGCCTGCATCCCACAGATAGGGCTTTGCTTGTTTGTGCGGCCTGGTTGCTGGCATGCCTTGGCCCGGTACTGCTCCATGGACCGGGGGTTGGGGACCCCTGTTCTAAGAACACATGATCACATGTAGAGTCTTTAGAAATGCTAAACAAAATGAGCCCTAACCACAAAATAGAGATTTCTGGGTAGGAGGTTGGATTTAGTGAGCCATTTCACTTCTTAGGTGATCAAGTCTAGTCTGCCGTAGAAACCCAACTGACATAAAGCTTAGACTGACAGGTTATTAGTTCCAGTTGAAAATATACTTTCTAATTAAGAAAATCCTTCAGTTTCTATTTTCTAATTAAATCAATGGTAATTTATCTGTCACACTTAAATATGGACTTTCTTGGTACTTCTTACTGATGAGCCCAAAGGTAATTAAAAGAAAAAGGGCTGCTTTTGATGTGGAGACTTAAGGCCTTTCTAATGCCGCATTTTATTTCTCGGAGATACTTCCATTCTTAACCATTGCATATCTTGAGAGTGAAGGTTCGTTCTCCGAGCTTATGGGTTGGTTTCTGAATGTTTCGTTACCAGGCTAGGTAACATCTTCAGCAGAACTCTGCTGAAGATGTTACCTAGCCTGGTAACGAAATATTTGGAAAACAATCCACAAGCTTTGAGAATGAACCTTCACCCTCATCCTACACCTGAGCTACAGATATTCATCACTATTGCATTGCATATCTTCTTATTCAAGCTCCTTGCTCAAATGTCAGACTCCATGCTTTACCATGATCAATTCCCTCTAAGATGATTCTACAACTCCAACCCTGGGTAATGTCCATTAGATCAGAGGTCCCCAATCTTTTGGGCACCAGGGACCAGTTCTATGGAGAGAGGTTTTTCCATGGACCGAAGTGTGCATGGTTTTATGTGCTGCCAGCATCTCTTGGATGAGGCTTTGCTGGTTTGTGTGGACCAGTTGTTGACATGCCAGGGCTTGGTACTGGTCCATGGACCAGGCGTTGGGGACCCCTGCATTAGATGGTAGCAAAGAGATGCTGAACAATCTAACTCTCTGCTAACACCTCATGGTCATCTGGATTTTTGCCATCCAGATCTGGTAACAGTGCAAAATGTAGGAGTCAGCATTTGTTAGAAAACACCACAGCATTGCTGATTGTTTTGACTGAATATTATTATACTATGCTGGGGACAGAACCATGAACTGTATATGAAAGGGTCTTGGCTTACTCTGTACCATAGATTACAATTAATCTTGGTCTGAATCCTATGTTAGTTTAGATGGATTTGGGTGCTTTTGCCTAAGCTTTGGGATCTTTGCATCTGTCCAGAATACATACCCTTGAGTCACTGTATTATTCTTTTCCTAGGTTCTTCTTATACCCAGTTTTTAGTAAATCTTTTACTGACTCACTCCTTTATATCTTTCTACCACTTAAAAACACTTACAAATCTTTTCTATTCTGTTTTTTACCTTTTTAACCTCCTTATTGTAGTTTGGTTAATGCTAAGTCTCTGAGCAGGTACTGAATTCCATGCAGTTCCCATGGCATGTTTTGAAGAAAAAGCAATATGGCTGATGCAAAGTAATCTGGATATGCCCACTGTTTGGATGGAAGACAATTTGGGAAATGTTCTTTATGCTCTGTTGAATTCTTTGTACTGAAGATAGGATATTAAAGAATGAACACATTTTGAAAGAGACAGATTAGCACATCATTCACTTATCAAATGATATGTTAGTCCTAAAGATAACAGCACAGAGATATTTCTTATATATTGTTCTCCTTATTTAGATGTTGCTACATCAACGATGAAATGAATGAACTGGTGATATGAATGACCAAAGGTCTGACACAAAAAGTAGTCCAAAGGTTGATCAAAAGGATGAACATAAATCTGACCATAAGAATGATCTTAAGAGTGAACCAAAACCTGAACAGAAAACTGAACAGAAGGCTGAACAGAAAGCTGAGCAGAAAGATGAGCCGAAAGATGAGCGCAAGATGGATGAATTTAAAAATCTTGATTTTGAGCAAATGAAAGCCAAGGCGCCAAAGCTTTTGGCCGATATGGTACAGATGCTTATCACATGGCAGAAAAGGGGCTTCCATGTGCCACGAGGTGTCAGGAACATATTTGAGTTCACCTGGGATGAGCTCATAGAGATACCGCCCAAAAAATCTTTCACAGGTTTATATTGTCCAGTTGTCAAATTCCTCCCCTATGACGAGGCTGAGCTGACCTCCACAACTACATCAAAAAGTCAAAAGCTGGGTGCTACACCCTCAGGGAAGAGAGCTAATTATATGATTTCACTTGAAAACCAGCCGATGCTCGTGAAATTCCAGAAACGGTCCATACATCTCCTGACGGAACTTCTGAAGCTAAAGATGAAGATAATGATTGATGCCGTTGCTGGTGAGACCACTTAGTTAAGTGTTTGTTTGTCTGCCATAACCTATGGAATACTATCCGGAGAACCTGAAACTATTCAGGCAAAAGGTTCACCGGCTTTGGGTATGATGAAGCTGCATATGTGGGAAGGCTAAATGAAATGCATCCTCAAATTCATATAGTTCCATGCAGTTAGGGGGGACGTAAGAGCTCTTACTAATGACAAGAAGTGCCTTTGAAACACAGCAGAACATGAATCTATATAGCATGGGAGAATATTTGACTGTTTGTGATATGTTCATTGTACATATGGAGGAGGAAATCCCCAGTAGGATTCTGTTGAAGGAACTAGTTCAGATCATGCACGAATGTAGACTGGAAATATTTTTCATGAGCCCTGTGCAATATTTTGGGATTAGAATCAAAAACTAATTCTAGGAATGGAGAGATGGGTTAAAAATGGCAACAGCATAGCAAATAGTAACAACAATATTGCATGAAAGTAAATGCAAGGTTAATTGGGCAGCTACTGTATGTCTCCCACTTTGGTACCAACTCAGTGATGTAAGAAACACTGGCTTCACTCTGAATAAGTTTTGCAACTTCAGTAATCTTGTTTTAAAATCAAATCTGATTATATCATATCTTGCCATTATCATGTCCACTATGAAGTTCCTTGCAAAAAAAAGTCTGCAAAAAATGATAGTTTTATCAGAAAGACAAAATGAGTCTCATAATGGAAGCTCTACCCCTTGCCTGTTGTGCAAGTGATTCCAAAACACAGGTAGAAAAAGGATAAAGTTTGTGTTACAATGCTTGTTTTATTATTTGCAACACACTTCTCTTCTCCCCCCCTCTGTTCCCTGAAGTTTTCTATTACTCCTTGACTAAGTTAGGGAAAATAAAACAAAAAGAAAAATCCCATGGAAACAGAGTTATAGGTATAGGAGAGCCTGTCTGGTATAATGATGAAGGTGCTGGTCTAAAAACCAAGAAAATAAGAATTCTTGTCCTGCCTTAGGCATGAAAGCTGATGGGTGACTTTGAGCAGGTCACTCTCTCCCAGCCCAACCCACTCTCAAGATTGTTGTTGTGAGGAAAATTGTCTGCCTGCCTGCCTGCCTGCCTGCCTGCCTACCTACCTACCTACCTACCTACCTACCGACCTATGATTTGTAAACTGCTCCAATAAAAAGACTCTGGTTTGTTCACATACATCAACTGAAATACAGTCCACAATAAAAGTAAATAAAAACAATATTTAAAAAGTCCCCAAAGTTCTCCAAAACAAAACTACACGTCAAACAATCAAAAAATAACAACAGTACATGGTATGATTTCTTAGGCTAAAAACAAAAAGCAACCCATAAATGAACTGTAGTAACAATTCCACAAATACACATAATATCCAACATATAAAAACAAAAAATGACATATTTATTAAACTTCAACAATACACAATATTGCTGTAGACAAAATATATCTAATTATGAAACCCCAAGTCAAAACTTCATTTTTATCTTTATCAAGCATAAAATCCAAAGATGGTGCCAATGCAGGAATAAAAAACAGTCAAATTGTTATCTTTAATCAAAGTAGTCAATTTGGCCATCTTAGACAGTCCATTAACCAAACAACTCAATTTTTAATAGCTTTTGGGAAGCTGGGACACATCAAATTTTAGTGAGAAGGGTGTGTAGGTTCAGGCACAGGAAATGCATGTCTATTTCCTTCTCCTCTTTATCTTACAAAAGTTGGGGATCATAAGCAGGTTCTCCCAAGATATCCATATTGTTTGGGTTGAATTGGGAGGAGGAGGAAGCAATCCTGGAAGTAAAGATTGGGCTTTAATAGGTCAGAACCAGCACTCAAATCAAAGAGTGAGCCATTGTTGGCCTGAAGCACAGGTGTCATGTTGATGCAGTGGTCTCCAATCTTTCTGGGTTTGCAGAACAGTGGGGGAGAGGAGAGTGGATGGTTCCATATGTGCGCATGATCACCTACCCACTGTGTGCGCAAGTGGAGCTACACGTGCATGCTTGCTTGCTGCTTCTGTGCCCCACTTCTGAATGGACTGCAATCCAGGGGTTGAGATCCCCTGTGTTGGTAGATATGTATCTAGTGCAATATAATTTCTTGCTTTAAGTGTGTGTGTGTGTGTGTGTGTGTGTGTGTGTCAACTCTACAAATGAGCATGGCTACAGCCATTTTTTCCTACTCATTTTCGGTTGCCACATAGAATGGAGGGAAGGGGGTTGCCCAGGTGTTTTACTAGTCTAAATAATCTTTTATCCCATGGGAACCAAAGTCATCAGCTGCTCCCAAGAATGCAGGCTGGACGTTGCGTAAAAAGCCCGCCAAGAAAATGTATTGGGGAACGTAGTTGTTTGCATAGATTTAGGGGTGGGATTTTTTAACTTTGTATTGGGGAATTGTTATGTTTGTCTCTAGACTTGGTTTCACTTTTGACATGCCGATACTTTGTAACTAATAAACATGTTCTTTGAGGAATTTGTAAGCCTTGTGCTATAAACTGTGTATCTGTATGGGTATATAAAGGCAGGGTAAAAAAATTAATAAAAATAAGAGCTAGTTTCAGAATGATTTTTGGTTGCTTCAGGAAAGACCCTCTATATAGCATATTCACCAGTAATAGATAGATAACCTTTATTATTTTTTACTAAGGGCACATTGGCACACATTAAAAATGAAATCTAGTTGCTTGCTCTCAAAGTGTACACATACATAACACACATTTAAACATGCTATATACAATATATGTGTAAACGTACACCCTTATATATAAATAACATATAAATATTAATCACTGTTCATCTTGAATACACAATGGAAAGAGAAAGTTTTAGAGTTCACATGGTTAATACTGTATGGAACAAAACTATGACTGAATCTGGATGTTCTGCTTTGGACAGTACGAAGCCTCCTCCCAGAAGGAAACAAGGAAAACAGGTTGTGAAAAGGATGTATAGTGATCCAGACAATCTTGCAGACCCTGCTCAAGTAATGCTTATATGCTATGTCTTGGATGGAAGGGAGAGAACTGCCAATATTTTTTTCTGCTATCCTCACTACTCTCTGTACGGCCTTCCTGTTTGAAGCAGTGATGTAATGCTGTATGACAGGATGCTCTTGATCGTCCCTCTGTAGAAAGTGGTAAGGGGGAAGAAAGATGTACTTTTCTCATGCGATGCAGAAAATGCAGGCGCTGCTGTGCCCGCTTCACCAGTGTCTCGCTATTGAGAGATTAAGCCAGTCTACTTGTTATTTGCACACCCAGGAATTTGATGCTGGTAACCATCTCCACGGGTGAATCATTGATGCACAGAGGAGTGTGGCTGTTCCTGCCTTTTCTGAAATCAACAATGATCTCTTTGGTTTTTCCAATGTTTAAAACTAGGCTGTTTTTCTTACAACAGTTCACCAAATCCTCAACCTCCTTGCAGTAAGTGCCCTCACTGTCATCTTGCATAAGGCCCACTACTGTTGTATTGTCCGCATACTTCACAATATGGTTGGTGGCAAATCTAGCACAAAGTCATGGGTCAACAGGGTGAACAGCAGTGGACTTAGGATGCAGTCCTGAGGAGAACATGTGCTCAAGAAAATGGTGCTAGGAATACTTGTTCCAGCTCACACATACTAGGGCCTGTTAGTAAGAAAATCAAGAATCCAGTTGCACAAAGGCGTGTTTAAGTCTAAAAGGCCTAGTTTGTCTACTAGATGCTGGAGAATGATTGTATTAAATGCCAAACTGAAGTCAACAAACAACAAATGCACATGAGTATTTCTTTCTTTTAACTGCTCCGAGCTCAGATGGAAAACAGAAGAAATAGCATCCTCTGTGGAGTAATTTGGTTGGTAAGCAAACTGAAACAGGTCAAATACTGGTAGGAAATTAGATACAACAATACAGTAATCCTCAATAATGAGAATTAGGATCTTTGTTTATTAAGGAAAGTAAAAGCAACAATATTCGTTCTCGAAGTAAGAAATTATATTGCAATATCTATACATACACATACTGTACACATAAAATTCAAAGCCTATATCCCACTTCCTTTTCCCCCCATAACAACAGTCCTGTTGGGCTGAGTGAGAATGACTGACTCAAGTCAGCCAGCCATGTTTCATGACTAAGTGGGAGGGTAGAATTCACCATCTCCTGGTTTCTTGGCCAGCACCTTTACCACTACCCCAAAATGGCTGTCATTATGCTGATTCTGCTTTTCTATGTAGAGTTTTGTTTATAGATCTGAATTATCACTGAAATATATGGTTGTTCTTTCATTCTTAGGTTCCAACACCGACGAGACTGCAAAACGATTCCTGGAAAGTGGTCAACAGCTAAGTCCCAAATCTCGGGAGGAAGCGGTGGAGCTTATGAAAGAACCCAGAAGGAAAGGTCAGAAAAGAAATGAACTCACCATGCATTTGGACCCCTGGAAATTATTGTCTGCTGTTCCTGTTGTAGTTCATGTATTTTCCTTTCTAGGAACGTGAGACATGGGTCAAATTGGAAATGAATAGTACAAATGTTATCGACATAGCTCTAAAAACTTCCAGAAGAGTTCTGGTTCTTTAACTGAGTAGTTAGCTTATTATCGTCATCAGTTTTAAAACTTCTTGCCCTGCCCAGCTTTACTATGTTCCTCTGAAAGGTGAACTCTCATGATGTAGGAACCCAGATTGACTGTAAATACTCCCAATGATGCACATTGTGCAAAATGAGGTTACAAAATACTCCACAGAGGAAATGGGCTATATTGTCTCATTGCTGAAGAGGGGTGACATTTTAATGATCCTTCATATAAACACTAGCAATGTGTAATGGATTTGCCAGGGCCTAGATAATGAGAAAAGACAAGATAATTTGGAGTGTTTCCTTGGAGCGCTTTCAAATGCAGTAAATGCAGTTCATAATGCCCTGGAAGGGGAAGGTTAATCCTCACCTCCCTCAGTGTCATTACAGTTCTAAGCAGAATAATTCTTTTTCCCACTTTTAAAATAAATTCAGAAACAAGCAATTCACTTTGGCTACCCTGTAGTGGATAGCTTTAAAGAGGTGCTTAAAGGCAAACCATGGAGGACCAGTTTATGTTTGACTATCAGACAGTCACAATACCTAAAAAAGGAAGCGACTTGGAGGATCAACATGAGGGGAGTATGTGTGTTTTTCCCTCACAACAGCCCTTTGCCCTTCCCATCCTTCATGCATGCTCTCTATTTTTATTAGGCATGTAATATAAGGCTAAATCTCTTCATGTCTAATGGATTTATCCAACAGTAGCCTGGATTATCACACAAGAACATACCTGTACCCATGTACAGTACAACAATACTGTATTTATTTGATTCTGTCCATAACTCCAGTCTCTTCTCCTTACATTTTCGTGCTTCTGCCATGTCATTAAAGCTGGAGCTTATCATGAGTACCCAAAGTGCAATGAGGTGAACAATTATTCATAACTGGAATAGTTGCATAAAATTAAAAATACGCCATGTCACAGGCTCATTTTGTAGGATTGCCCTGGTAATGTGGTGTGCCACATTACTCTGACCTTTTGAAAAAGGAACATTCTCATGGTAAGAGGATATCTTTTTGAGGTTGTGTGTGTTATACTTTGACGCTCCATTTTGTAGATAAGATTCAGCTTTTTATACCTGGTATTTTATTTCCTTTCCAGATTGTAGAATGACCTATTAGTGTTAATGTATCTTTCTGAGACCAACATTTCTTCAAGTTCCATCTCCTCAGAATTAGACTAGGGAACTAATGCTGGCAGAGTCAATATCTATTTCCAAGTTTGATTTCTGTCTCAAGAGCTCACTAATAAGTCTTACCTGTATTGCATTCACAGAGAACTTCAATAAGTTTTAGTGGGCTGTCAGCTCTCTTTTCTGCCTACCTCTCTTTTAGTAAATTTCTGCTGTCAGCCTTAGATGGGTGACAATGCAAAGCAGGGGACCTCCTAGGAAGAGACCCCTAGAAAGGGGAGATTCACTTTCACAGAAATTCCTAAGCCAATTTTACTTTAGATACTTGAAGATTTTCTTTAAGCCCCAATTAAACAGAAAAAGAAGTAATGACACAGAAAGACACCTACACAAGCCATGGGAAACTTTCAATTCTTTAAAATGATTTTGTCCTTTAGGTGTTCAGCTGTTAGTTCAACATTGATTTTTACACCAGAGTACAATAATAATAGTAATAATTTTTATTTTACAGTCACAGACCAAAATGCAAGTACAACAAAATAAAACACAAGAAAAATACAACCACAAGCAGTTAACACCAGAAGCCTTGGCTAAAGGGAATTACAACATTCTCCTCTAATAGTTACAGCTCTTAAAAGAAATTTAGAAACCTGAGAGTAATATAGGAGGAGCCATCCCCTAGACCAGTGGTTCTCAACCTTTCTAATGCCGCAACCCCATAATACAGTTCCCCATGTTGTGGTGACCCCCAACCACTTATACATCACCGGGTGCCAGGGGCGTGGCCAAAGAAAAGGGGAAAAAATGGCGGACAGCCTTGTTTGGCGACCCCCGTGAAATGGTCGTTCGACCCCAAATGGGGTCCCGACCCACAGGTTGAGAACCACTGCCCTAGACAATATAAGACCAAATTACTAACATTAGAACCAGAGGGATCAATTCCAAGGAGAGACAGTAATTTAATTCTGGCTGTGTTATACATAGGGCAGTATGATAAGACATGCTCCACAGTTTCAACTTCAGCCCTATCACAGGGGCATAGTCGCTCACTAAACAGGAGCCTCTTGAATCACCCGTCGAATAGTGCTGAGGGCAAAACATTGAAACGGGCTAGGGAAAAGACTCTTCTATACTTGGGGATGGTTAGAGTATAGAAATATGAAGCCAACCTCAATCCATAATTATTAGAATGGTTGAAGATCAAAGGGGAGCAGGTTTTGTTGGCTCTGGATCTTAAATATTGCAAATCTACAGTATGTCCACAAGCCATTGGACTACCCTAAACTGGGCATCCTTGAGACCATAATCTCCCAGAGCATCCCCCATAAAACCTAGTGGAGCTTCTTCGTCAGCTCACCAGAGTACAATAGCCCATAGAGCATCATACACCGAAGGCCTACTCCTCAGGTTCTGAAAGTATCCATGATTCTTTTGTATGAGAGAGCAGAATTTTGAAAATATATGAACTAAACTTTCACATACAAAAATGTGCTTTTCTGAAGGGCAGTCCTGTGGCTGTATTTTCAGAAAAATCTCTGCAACATCAGTGTCACCCTTCCATTTAATGATGCCTAGAATTGTAACCTGACTAGGCCATTCTGTATGTGTCTACTGATAAATGAATTTAATTGAATTCAGTGGAAAATGCACCCAAGTGTGGGACTATAAATTGCAGTCCACAGTATAACCTTAAGATTTCAAGCTTTCCTTTATACCCTTACTCAAAGTTAAGCTCCACTGAATTCACTGGGAGGTATTTCGGAGTAAATTTGCTACCGTATCTTAGCAAAGTTAGCACCACAGTAGTGCCTAAAATCCTAAAGGGCCATTAACCGGAGCCCATATATCACCTGGCTCTGGGGAATAGAACCCCCTTGCAGATTTTTAGGACCATTTAATTTGGCTTTTGAAAAGGCTGTTCTGTTTGTTTGTTTTTTCCACTCAAGTGTGTCCAATTCTCAGAGTTTGCCTGGACAAAATCCCTAAAGTTTTCTTAGCAAGGTTTTTCAGAAGTGATTTACCATTGCTTACTTCCTAGAGCTGAGAGGAAGTGACTAAACTTGGACACGACTAGAACAGGAATAGAATTGTATCTCCCAATTTCTAGCCTGCATCCTGTAGTGGATAAACAGTGGATAAAATGATGATGGTGGTGGTGGTGGTGGTGGTGGTGGTGATGATGTTGATGATGATGGTGATGATGATGATGATATTTAAGGAGCTGAAAGTATATCTGTAATTATTTCTAAAATTACAAGTAAACAACTTGGGCTTTTGTCATTAATTCCTGTACTGAATTATCTCATAATATTTGCTGAATACAAGGAAATCTTTCATGTCGGGCCCCTGGAAAATAAATAATCAGGATCAATGCCATTCTGACTAATCTTCTGGTTTCCTGCTTAAACCACATATCTACAAAAGATATTATTTGGGGTTTCTTGAAGCATTCCTATGAATTTAGGAATCAAACATTTCCTTTTATGGATTTTCTTTCTCTTTTCATTAATAGCAATGGTACCAGGGCACACTTTTTATTTCAAAAATAATGTATTTTGCAATCATGACATGAAATCCGCCATATCTTTTCTGCCTACAGGGCGTGGTGTTGTTCCAACAGGGCCAGCAATTCCTATAACTTCCACCACCCAACTCATACAGCAAATGTCCTTGTCCTGCCTTTGCTTTTCATTATCATTCAAAGAGGTCAAACCACAGAAGAGCTCAGGTAAGGACTATTCCAAAGACTGCTGAATGGAACTATAACAGTACACAGAATGGGAAGAGGTGGAACAAGAGAGATGCAGGAGAGATATTCAGATGCCATTTTTTACATGTATTCAAGATAAATGGGCAGAGAGATAGCTTTTGACTGCTGTTGTGGCGGAATGTGATCTGGATTCCCAGAAGGGAGGAAAAGAGACAATGAAGTTTAGATAGTTTGGTTGGAAGGAAGAGGATCAAGACAGCTCTTCCTTAGATGTTCTCAGAGTATATCTTTAATGATGCAAGTAGTTTGCTTTAATTTGGGAAGATTTCTGTCTATAGGTGAAGAACAATAAAGGAAACCTCTTAACTCAGCATGACTTTCTTGGTTTTTGTCGCCTGGCAGCTATCATGTCATCGTTAATACCAGCTATACTATCATGGTTCTGACAGATGAAACTCTTCAAAAGAACTTTGAGGCATTGTTTACTTTAAAGAATCTTTATTTTGAGTAGCATAACACCGGCAGTACGTAATCTAAGCCAAAAATTGAATTCCCCTCCCCTGAGCACATAGTATCAAAGCACAGTTCCCTCCTCCAATTAACAGTGATAAATCACACTCCCCAATTAGTTTGAAGCGAGGGCTTCCTCTCCAGTTCTCCAGCCCACCAAGTCCTTATCAGCTCTGGTTACAATAACCTTGTTTCTCACACTAGGTTTAGTGTTGTTATGTCTAGCTGGACTCTCGTTCACATCCCCCCTCCCAGCATCATCTAACTCTAAAAGCAAAAGGTAAAAGATGGCTACATTTCCATCTGTTGTCAATGCAAAAACATCCGATTTAATAGCATATTCAGTGAGTTTGTACCGGCCGGGTTGCAAGCAGAGCAGGGCCACAAAAACGGAAGAAGTAACATTATCCAGGAAGCTAGAAAAGCACAAATAATCTTTAGGTCAAAGGCTTTGGGAGACCCTTTGCCAGTGTCCAAATAACACTGCTGAGGACCAAGTATTCAGTGGGATCCACTGAGAAAGGGATCAAAAGCATCAAACTAGCAGATGCATATGTTGATGCTGTTGAATCCCCTGCATACGCCCCCATGAGCATCTTCAGCAGCTACACGTTAACCTGAAAAATTATTCAATATGATTTTTACAGATAGAAGATTAAAAGTTCTAATAAATTATATAGCATAATAAACAACAAGCACAACAAGCCCTGTTAACTCTATTATCTGTTTTTTTTCCTTTAAACATTTTTAGAATATGTTTAGTTACTAAATTAAATAAAGTTTTGATAGAAAAAAGTATTTGGTGACAGTATGTTTTTCACGATATGTTTAAAACAGGGTTTCTCAACCTTGGTAACTTTAGGACCAGTGGACTTCAATTCCCAGAATTCCCCAACCAGCATGAAGTGCACACCTCTTAAAGCTGCCAAGCTTGAGAAACCTTAGTTTAGAGCAGGCATGTCAAACTGCCGGCCCATGGGCCATATGCGTCATGACGAAACTGCACCCATGCCATTGCCAGCAATGGGGAAGAAGTTGCGTGACGTCGTGAGTTTGACGTACCTGGTTTAGTCAGCATGTCGGGTTCAGGAATTCTGGGTATTGAAGTCCACAAGTCATAAAAGATCCAAGGTTCCCTACCCCCAGTTTAGAGAACAACTTTGAGAAGGTGGTTTTTTTAAATAAACAAACAAATAACAAATAATAAATAAATAACTGTATTTCTCAATATGTTTTTACAGGTCTGCTTAAAATCAAAGGTGGTGGCAGCAGCACTGGTCAAGACAAGGAGTCCATTTTATCTGACAAATTTGATCCATGTCCTGAAGCAAGGGGGAGGCTCCGTGAAATTTGCCGTCACATGTGAGCTTTTTCAAACAATTAGGAAAGAAAATGCATTATTTCTACAACAAATCACTCGGCCAATCAACAAGTTGCAGCATTTGTATCTTATATATTATATGATAAAGCAATGTATTTCATCAGGGCCTGGAGCATGGATGGACTGGTGCAGAGAGGATCCCTATTAGTATGAGGCAAAGAAACAGACAAGGCTGCTTTCTTGCAGATATGCATACAAATATTTGCGCATGTATATTGCCTTGTTTTGTCTAGTACAAGAGCAAACCAAATGTTTCAGGTTTCAATAAGACAGTTTCTTCCCACTTCTTTTCAAATGGAATTTTAATCATTTGCACCCAATTCTTAGTTTTAACTACTTCAGGTAATGTTCAATGTAGGAATGCACTTTTTCCACATACAAAAGTTGCACTTAACGTTTATTTAAATTACACAGTGGATTACAAAATGTAAATGGTGTGTGATATTTACTACATTATATCCCCTTTATCTATCTATGTTGTTAAGATGAAGGTCAAATACGTGTATGTTGAAATACGTTTTCAAAAGTCAAAATTGTCAATGGGATGTAGGGGCATTTTCACATGACTGTAGGTAGTCATGTGAAACATCTGTGAAATCAGATTGTGTTTTCCTTTCTCATTCTTCTAGATACAGGGGTGATGGGGATGATTATTGCCACAGTACTATATCCAGAAAAAAATGTCAACATCTTGTTTTATAGTTCTTTTCCTGCAAGATTAGAGCTTAGAACAGAACTGGGGTGTCTGTGGCCTTTGTGCTTTCTTCCAAGCCTGAAAAATAGGCTGCTTAATTTGATCAACAATTAGAGATAAATTCCAAAGTGAGGGTGGGATTGGAGCAGGTGGCTGTCTCTAAAGGACATTTTTTAAAAATCCTTTTTCATCTTAACTTTGGCTCTTGTTTTGACATTTTGCAGAAGTGATTGACGTGTCAATAGAGTGCAAAGCCTCTGAGAGGTGAACTGTCAAATTCTCATATTTATCCCCCCTAAACACAGAAGAAAGTATATTTGATTGTAGCAGTAAATACATACATGCAGCCCCAAATCAACCTAAAAATGGAACTTTGGGGCCATTTTTGGACAGATGAGAAGTTGTAGGGGTAGAGGTGGGAGCAGTTTTTCTCTCAAAAACACCTCATACCTTATTCCAACTGTTAAAACATCTTGAAATGCTATATAAGGGCCTGCAAAAATGGGAATTCAAGTCATTTACAGACTTCCATTCATTCAAAGAGCACAGTAGTTTGCTCTCAGAGGCTTCTTGCTATTATTTCTATCCTTAACCTCTTGTAATAATTGCTATGAAATTTCCAAGGGTCTCTGCAATCTGCTGAGTTGTGGTCCCCATCCTTTAAATATTGTTCTAGAGAGATTTCTCCTTTTCTAACCATCACATACCTTGCAACCATTACGAAAAGATACTAAGAAAAACATTGTGTTGCAAATTTGCCAGCATGCTATCCTGTTATTGTCACAGCTTACGGGGTCTTTTAAATACAAAAATAAGGAAATATAAGCTATAGTAGGGGGGTAGTATTGATTGGCTCACCTTTCAATTTTCAGATCTGCAGAAATGAACTTGATCAGAGATGCTTCTGATTGTTTCCAAGGGATTGGGGAAAAGAAATGATGCGATATGGAAATGCCCTCTATCTCTTTCCAATTACTATCACAATTTGCTAATTACAGTTTATTGCTCTGGGGGCTATGTGTGTTAGGAGAGAATTTCTACTTAATCTCCATTTTCTATGACTGTCAAAAAAAATATTGGACTTATTATTTTATAGTTTCAGTTTCTAATCAAGCAACAAATGCTTTCTTTTCCTTGCCTCACTGTGCCACACAGTGTCAGTTTTACCACTGTTACAGATAGAGAAATAAATACCCTGTCTCATACAAAAATACAGTATGGTGAAATCATATATTTATAAGCACTAATATTCTAATTTATGTATGTAATTATGCATGCAACTTTCATATGGGTCTTTAGAGCCTATTAATTGTCATAGGATTATAGCTTGGGCCTTAGACATGTAAATAATAGGATCACATAGCAATCCAGATTCAAAGGAGAAAAGAAGAATTGGATCATGTGGAGTGTGCATAAAGCATCCTTCAGGAACACCTTAAACCAATCCATCTTTTCCCAGAATTGTGCATCAGCTGTAAAGTACAGTGATGCAAATGGAGAAAATATACTGCTGCTTTAAAGTGTTTCCGGGAAATACTATATGCATAACCCTGTATCACAATTTCCCCTTTGTATCTGGCTCTGTGCACAGGCAAGTATATGAACTGTGTTTCAGCCTTTAATTTCCTAAAAAGCTCGGATTCTAGCTCTTTGCCAGAGTGGTGTTGTTGTTGTTAAACAAAATACCCTCAAAACTCTTAACTTGCTGAGGATTGCACTAGTTGAAGTTCTGATTCTTACTACTTATCACTATATCTAACATGAAGCAGTGCAATTGTTTCTTTTTCTTTTAGAGAACATGAGAAGTCTGTAGCCATAGCAAAGTGCCATGTGAGACCCCTAATACTGAAGAATTATCCAACTGTGCACAAGTCACCATCTCAGGCCTTGAGAAGAGCTTCCCTCTCTCAATTAGCTGCTGAGATCAGACGTTCAAAATTGAAAAAATTATTCTTTTCCATTCCTGATGGAACATCGCTGATTTAGTATCCTTATTTTGCCAGGGAATAAATTGGTGGGTTATTGTTACACTTACTAAAACCTATTAGAAGTCTGCAGTCTTAAGGGCATGTGAACAGCTGCTCATCCATTTGATCTCTTGGTCTATCTGCTACCTTCATGTAACTTCCAGGCATTTGAGTGTTGCTATTTCAAAGCCTTCATTGAATAAGAACTTCTCACCTTGTTATGTGGGTTGTGGCCTAGTTGTAACTGTTCTACTATGGTGAAATGCTTCAAATATCTATCATTTAAGAGTACATGAAACTGGAGCAATTCTAAACCAGTTTCACTTGATTCTCACTTCTCATATATGGGTTAGCCGTGGCCAGACTTTCTTGAAAGAGATTGGTATGCACCTTATCTAATTTGTACCAGATCACCTGGATTTAATGCTTCTGAAAGAGCACTGAAGGCATTTTTAAAAGGAGCTTCCCAAACACCTGTCCAGAGGTGTGTGTGTTATGCAATTAAGAGGATTCTTACTCTTAATTACACTCTAATAGTCCTGGTCTGCTTCTTCCTCAGATATTGGTTGAAGGATCTGATTGGATGATTCAATCCCCTTTGGTCAGAAACCTCTTAGTTGACTCCCCACTTCTTTTGTGGGTCTGCTGCCAGATGTGGCGGATCAATGGAAGAAGTAAGGAGAGACAGCTGCTCAGTCCAGAATAGAGTCAAAATCAAAAGAGCCCAATTTTCTGCTGCAACGGACTGCTTCCAATGGACCTAGAAGACAGTGCCCCAGGACTGGAGGGGAAGATGACTGGTGGTCATCTCTACTTTCACCATCCAAATCCAGTAGCCCAACCTTACCACACCCCTATAACTACTTTGAATTTAATTTTCCAAACCCAAGATAGTGATAGTATCATTAAAGCCATGTGTAGGGTAGGGTCTTAAAGGGTAAGTTGGAACAAGCTATGAGTCTGTGCTGGCACTCCCATGTCTGAATATTGTCCATTCCATTTCATGCATCAGGAGTCTAGAATTAAACTCTGCAAATCCTTTGCATTCTCTCTCTCCCTCCTTCCCTTTTTAATTTCCTTGACATCCACTTGGCTTTGGCTTAGTTGGAGCTACATCACAGAAGAACATGCTGCATTTGATCTTGCCACTAAACTGGTAATTTTAAAAAGGCAGCACACTTTTTTTCATATCACTATTATGGCTCAAATGCCTCTTTCTCTTTTAACAATGTGATTTAAACAAAGGCTGGATTGAAAGCCTTTATAATCCCCTTGTTAGAGTTCATTATTTTAGCCAATAGATTCATTTGCTGTGAAGGCATAGGTTATGAAAATGTGAGAAGGAAATGGTCTCTCAGGCAAGGCTGTAGAACAGAATGAGCCATTTCAGGGCTCCATTAGAAAATATTATGCAGTAATCTGGAAAAGATTTCGCTACTTGTAGGTTGATCAGGTTCAGAATGTAGATAGGTGCAATAGTCTTAGGGCATGGGGTGATAACTGGAAGTTGCCCTTGAATGTGATTTCATGCACATTTCATTGCATGAAAAGATTTTGCTGATGCAGAGAAGTTTCCAATTCTTCACTTTCTCCCCACAAACTAAGTCTCTTCCCTGCTTCCTTCAGATGACTTCTGAGCACCGCAACACAAGGGCAACTGCAGGAAAAGTTCCATATACAGATCTCTCCTCCAAGCATTATGAAATAATTCCAAGCTACGAAAGAACTATGTCACCATGTTTGATCTGAACTATCAACAGGTGTCAGTTACAGTCACTGTACTCTATGACTGAACATGCCCAGTGTGGGAAGTTCAGCAGGAAGTCATCCAAGGTTTGCACTTGAGGAAGTTCTATAGCACAGTGCTATTTTTTTTTTATCCTTTCACATTATTTTATTAGACTCATATTGAGGATAGTATCACCTTGTAACTTCAAAGGGCCCAAGAATTTCCCATATTCTCTGAATGAATAGCTAAGTAAACATCGTTTTCATGTGTGCTATGACTTGACCTAATTCAAAGTTATCCATCCGGAAATATTGCAGTTCTCCAATTTCCCATATGCTGCATAGGAAAGACAATCACCTTTCTGTTTCAGGATGTTCCAAGTCAAGGATTTTTAGGCATGTTTACCCTGGGCCACTCTTGTCTATCTTATTCCTTTAAATCAAGGTGAGTGTCATTAATTGATCCTAATTGTTGGAGTTGGATAGAAATGCAACAGGGAAAACATCCATTAATTGATAGGCAATCCTTGAATTATTAATCAAAAGAAATATTAGATCAATTCCATCACACCAATGGCTGAAGCAAATATCATGATATTTTCATATTTTCATTCAAATTATGTTAGTTCCCTTGAGACTAGCCAAGTTTCCAGTAAGAGATGTGTATGCTCATTCAGAACGTCATAACTCTATATGATTTCTCTCTGTCCAATACATTCAACACTGTGGCTGCAAAATTTCATCTTGTAATGGTAACCTCAAAAAGTATAGACTTATTAATGAATGCCTGTAGGAAATGCATTCATTCATGGAAAAATATCATGTAAGAGGGAAATTATTTCAGTTTTACAGATGAATAATCAGAAAAGAGACTAGTTCAAGGTGACATAACTAATCAGTGTTATGGGCCTTTTAAAATCAGGTCAACTAGATCCATTTAATCTGGCTACTTTATTGTTATGATTCCCATCCATCACTCTTTTTCTAAGTGAAGTAATTAGATATTCTGTATCTCTGGCTTTAAGGAGCATGTGATATGGCAAGCTATTAATGGCCTATGTTAAAAGCTTAACCCCACCTGGTGTAATTAATGATGATGCCACATGGTGCAACTAGAAGAGAAAAGGGTCAACAAAGTGATGAGCAATTGGAATACATTTCAGAGGTGGACTGTGTGAGACCAATATAAAATTTGGCCTGAAGTGATGGCATGAGACATTTTCAGAGAAATAAAGAGCACTGAGTGCATAACAGTTGAGGGAATTTGGGAAACCCCCACAGAGAAGAAATGGGAGTTGGGTAGTACACCAGTGGAAATCTTGCTTCTTTGAGGAGATAATACATTAGGTGGGTTAGATAAGCTAAAAGTCTGAGGAATGCACTGATGTTCAAGGACTCAACTCATTTTGAGTTGAACATCTGTATTCATGACATTTGTCCTTTTGAACAGATGGAAATGGGGCTTTGAAATGTCTATTAAAACCTAATTTCAGATGGTTATTTGATATAAATATGAATTTTAATTGCTATTTTGTTCAACAAGATTCACTATTATGCAATGATATAAAAATATGTGCAAAGCCTTCATATTTGCAGGAACTCAGCTACCATGGTATAATTCTACCATGACCATAGATAGGGGAGTAATATACATCATGATGCAAACTCCATCCTGTACGAATTTGTGTGTAATCACATCACAAACACAAAAGGGCAGAGCTTGTGTTATGATACCATCTCTTATGTTTTGCCATGTTGGCATTATCATGTGTAGGAATCAACAACCTTCTTCATAGCTATGTTGTATTGTACAGGCACTAAATGGATCAAAGGTACCATATATTAGAGCAGTTCACTCTTTGAAAATGGTAAGTGCTTCAGATCTAGTGCAAGCAAGGTCTCTTTTTTGACTAAAGCAGCCAATCTATTTTCAGACATCAGCAAGAGTCTGAAAAAGGATGCCACTGCCTTAAAAAGTCATCTTTTTATGGGAATCATGAAAGGAAAGTATCTTTTTTCAGGTTTATATAAAAGCCTGGAAATTCCAAACTTCTTTGCATTTCTTCCAAATAACTTTCAAATAATACATAGTCTGGACTTAGGAACATTAAAATCCTCAATATTTATTATGATGCTTATAATATTCTTGCAATCAGAAGAGCCACAAATATTACTAGTTACACATGTATCTTCAGCAACAACCTTATAGTATTATTTTCTGTGACTTGACTGTTTTTCCCCTTACTCAGCTTTTCTGTGGCGTTATTGATGAATCAGGAAGGTGGGATAGTTAGAGACAAATATGGCCATTTAACCCACCGCTGGAATTGGTATTCCAGAAAAGAAGTTCTACAGTCATTAGATTTTCAGGTATGAATTTGGACTCTTGCTAATGAGGAACCACCATTGTTTTGGGATCTTTTTAACAATTACTCTACGTTTTTAGGTCAGTCAAGTCTCCAGCTATGTTCAGGTTCTACAAATACCTCCAGAACTGGGTAATTCTAGTTGACATTATTGTAAACAGAGAGCATGTATTCAAATTGATTCCTTTTGATTACTACTTTCGCATTTTAGACCTTCATGCATTGCCACAAGGCACTGAAACATGTTTTTAAAATATGTGTTCTTACTACTATATTATGGGAATACCTGTGCTCAGGGATTAGATTCTTACAGGTACAAAAATATTGCATTTATGGAACAGAATTTGGGGCATTTCTTTTGTAGAAAAACATGGGGTATGTCTCTTTTTTATATATATGGAATTTTTCATTTATTTATCTTTTTATTATATTTGTATAGCCACCCATCTCACATGAAACTGATTTTGGGAGGAGTACAGGACAACATATATACGTATGTGTGTGTGTGTGTGTGTGTGTACACATACACACACACACACACACATATATATACACACACACATACACATACACATACATGGAAACAGTTCCAATTAAAATATGAACTGTTAAAAAGGTGTACAAAATAGGAGAAGATGGTATTCACTAAAACAAAACAAAATCCAAGGAGAAATGTCAATATCTCCCCGGACCCCTGGAACATCTAGGCCTGATAGCATAGCCAGGTCTTGAGAGACTTGCAGAATGTTGAGAGGGGTGGTGTGTACCACTTGTGCCTATTCCTAGATCATCTCCAGTTTGGATTTCTGTAATGCCCTCTCCATGGTGCTGTCCTTGAAAAGAATTCAGAAGTTTCAGCTGGTACAAAATGCAGAGGCGCAGGCAATTATGTGTGCTCGTTGTGAACTTCAACTCCCAGAATTCTTTAGCCAGCCATGTTGCCTGGCTGGCTGAAGGTTGCCAAAGTTAGAGACCCCTGTCCTAGAGCACACATGTTACACTTCTATTTGGAGTTGGATGCTCCTGTGCTTCTGGGTCAAATTCAAGGTGCTGGTTTTGATGTTTGAAGCTCTTCATGGCATAGGGCCAGGTTATCTGAGGGACCATATCTTCCCAATAATATATGCCTGCCTCATCAGGTCCAGCAGAGAAGGTGCTACAGCAGAGAATCTGGATCCTGCCAACTGTAGTTGTTTGGCAGTAGGCCTCCTCCATGAGTAGGAGACAAAATGGTTTTATTGCAGGCTCCATCTATGAAGGAGTTGCACCTGACAGAACCCAGAAGGAGAGCCTTTTCTGTCATGGCATCTACCCTCTGGAACATTATTTCCATTGAGGTGAGATTAGCTCTGACCATACTGGCCTTGAAAATCTTTCAAGACATGGTTTTTCCATTAGGGCTGGGGATCCCTTGGAAACAGGGAGCCCACACCATGGCTTTATTGCAATGAGTTTTTAAACACTCTTCTATGACTTAATAATATGTATGTGTGTGTATGTTTTATTGTTTTATTTTATTGTACATCACCAAGAATCACAGTCATGAAATGGGCCACTATATAAATTTGATTAAATAGACAGCAGCACCTGCATTTTCTGCATTGCATAAGAAAAGTACATCTTCTTTCCTCTGTCCTTACCACTTTCTACAGAGGGACAATTGAGAGCATCCTGCCATTTTGCATTACAAAATAACGGTTTGGAATCGTTATTGCTTCAGACAGGAAAGCGGTTCAGAGAGTGGTGAGGATGGTAGAAAAGATTATTGGCAGTTCATTTCTTCATTTCTAGGACATAGCATATAAGCAATGCTTGAGCAGAGTCCACAATATTGTTTGGAATGACATCCTCTTCACAACCTGTTTTCCTTGTTACCTTCTGGAAGGAGGCTTCGTGGTATCCGAAGCAGAACATCCAGATTCAGCCACAGTTTTGTTCCATATAGTATCAACCTTGTGAACTCTCATGTTTCCTCTTTCCTCTATGTATTCAAAATGGACAGTGATTAATACTGTGTGTGTGTATGTATGTATGTGTATGTATGTATGTATATATATATATATGGGTGTAACAGATTGTGTTTGCTATGGATGCATATACATGTGTCTGTTTTGGCCTATGTGCACCTTTGCTAGTCCAGTTAAGAAGACTGTCAGACATGAAAGCAATGAGAAAATGTCATTCTCTGTGAATCTGCCCCATGACTCTGATTTATCTTTTTTTAAATTTCTTAGATAAATGAACAGTTAAAATTAAAGGTTCTTAGCCAAAATTCCATGACAATTACTTTTGCGACCTTGAATGAAAGTATTACCTTATCTTTGATAAGACCTGGATGTCTGCAAGGATGCAAGGGTGATAAACAGGTATCCATCATCTAATGAAAGCACCCCCAGTGTTTTGTTTTGTTTTGTTTAAATTGGAAGGCTGATTTTCATTGCCACCATAAAGAAATTTGTCTATATGCAGTAACTTTAATTGAAACTCAGGAGAATTTGTGCCTGCCCATGTTGTGTCTTCAGTGACCCATTAGGAGAGAGATGGCGTGATATAGTTGGAAAAGCATTGAAGTAACATTAGGAAAAATTTAGTTCAAGTTCACTCTCAGTTATGAAATTCCCTGGGGGAATTTAGGCCAGATAGTATTTCTCAGTCAACCTACCTCACAGGATGGATTTGTAGGAAAGCGGGGGAGGAATGAGTACTCTGTATATCATATCGAGCTTTTGAAACAAAGAGGGCACTAATGCTGACAAATAACAAAAAAGCACAGTTCAGTATCATGATTAGGTTATTCCTGTCTTCTAAATGCTTAAATAAAACACTTATTGCATTACAGTTACCATACCCTTCTAACCTTATACCCAGTTTAAATTCTGCAATAAAAGCAATAGACAAACTATACCTCATTCTATCTTTTTTCCCTTCACCCCCTACAGCCCCCCCCACACAATGTACACCGCACTTGGCTCTTTTCAAATTACTTCCCTGGAGTTCCATTGACCTTTGCAAGAACCCCCCAGGAACTTTGCTGAAACCGGCAATAAGGACAACTTTCTTTCCAGAAGGAAATTGTTCGGTTCCTTCCTCCAAAATGTTTATACTGTGGATGCACTTTTGTGGAAAGACAGTCTTTGCATTAAAATGTTTTATGACTCCACTGGTTGCCTTCACAGGGCGGCTGAATGACATATTTATCAGCCACATGGTATTAATTGGCCCATTCTGTAGATTAAGAAGTCATTGTTGCTTGTCACTTCCTTCTCCATCCCTTATATATATATATATCCCCCACCTAGACATGCAAACAGACACACTGCAAAACATAAATTGCTTTTGTTAAGGAGAAACAAAGAAAAACTATTGGTTCAAGCACTAAGAAAATGAAAAATGTTTTGAAAATGAAATACATACCTATGTAATGTATATACTCATGCAAGTGGTCCCATGTCGTATCTGGCAATTTCGATCACTTCAGCCGCACTTTCAAACCAGTTCAGGAACACTCTGAAAATGGGGATTCGGCATGATTGGCACTTTCAAAAGATTTATATGCTCACGTGGTGGAGGGAAAAGCATTTTGAATATCTGTGCTTTAAAAATATGCTTTTGTATGTGAAATGTGTAAAGATGAGTTCCAATAGCTCATTCCATTTTTTTCATTCTTGTTATTTTCAAATCCTCTCCCTTGTTCTTTGCTAAAAAAAAAAATAGAGTGAAAGAAATAGAGTGTGGAATGTTTATTTTGAAGATGATGAGAGACTTTTCTCCTTGAAAACTGGTCTTGACTCTGCAAACATGTATAGCCTTCAGTTGAGGGAAAGTGCTGCTATCAAAAAAGCTACTATCAAAGAAGAGAATGTTCCTATACTAGACAGCTTGTAGATAAAGCATACAGTTTGTATACATTTTTTTAAAGAATCTAAATAAAGATGATTTTTTTTAACCCAATAAGGAGGATTTTTGCTCAGTGTAACAGCTGCATAAGAGTTCTTTTGTTATTGTTTGTCACAGACCTACTGCACAAAATAGGCAAGGCCCTTTTATGCTTCTTCTAGCACAGAATTATTTATTTTTCTCCAGCATCAGGAATTACAGAGATAACTTCAGATCTATATGGAAAGTAAATTGAGTCTTTTAACGATCAGTTAATAGTATTACTGGCCACTCTCTATCATGCCATGTCTCAGAATGAGCAGAATGACTATGAGATTTCAGTTCTGGTAACATTCGCTATTATAACTTTTCTCTTTTTTTCTTTCTTTTTTTTTGGGCTGAGTCTTACCTCGTATGATGTCCTAGCTAAGAAAAAATGGATGCAATCCAGTCCTTGGTCTAAAAAGTCACTGAATTCTGCTAAATGATGGCTGTTAAGATTTCCAGATGTTATAATGCAGCATTTTTAAAAATCATTTTCATCTCCCTTTTTCCTTTCCAAAGTTGACTTTAAAAAACATTGAAGCTGATGAGAAAGAACATTGGAGAAGATGCCTTGTCGACATTAAGAGGCGGTTTGAGAAAACTGTAAAACAATTTATAAACAGTGTTTTGATGATTTCAGGTATTGTCAGTTTGCTGAGTTTATGAAATTCACATTGCTTTATTAATTAACGCGTATAGTCATGTGCCCTCTCATGCAGGTATATATGCTCTCTTTCATAATAACACCGAGTGGTGATTAAAATTAAATTTGAAATGAAGTGAATAATGGTACAAATATGACATCTTAAATTTCAGATTTTCAGAAATGATGAAATGACACAGATAAATGTTGTGAAGAAATATGACCCGTGGTCAGATTCTGTGTTCCAAACTGTTCATCCAAAGTAACACTGGGAACTACTGAATCGATTCCTTTTGGGTTTTGTGTTTGAATTGTTCATATAACATTTGTAGTTGTTGCTACATCAAGTAAGAATGGCTACAAAAGTAGATATTTTTTCTCCCATGGAGGCTTGGGTTCGAATCCCACTTCTGACACCAAGCTTATATGCGTGGGGTATTGATGCAAATGAATAAGATTCATAGACAGAAACAGGTGCAGAAACGTAATGAGTTGGAAGAAGAGATTAAATTAAAAGAAAAAGTCTTAATTTCGAATCCTACAGATGAGAAGATTAAGGAATCTATAAAACTGCTTAAATCGCAATTTAATATGTTAATGGCAGATCAGACTGCAACTAACCTATTGTATATGAAACAGAACACATTTTGTAATGCTAATAAGCCAGGGAGATGGTTGGCTTATCAATTGCGACAGAAACAGAAGTTGAGAATTATAGACAAAATAAATTATAAAGGTAAATTGGTATTTCAGAAGGAATTGATTAAGAAATCTTTTTTAGATTATTATAAAAAATTATATATGGGTAGGAAAGTACAGGCTTTAGATATAGATAAATATTTACAAGATGCTCATTTTCCTAAATTAACAGAAGATCAGAAACAAGAAATTAATGGATTGATTACTATAGAGGAAATTGTGAAAGCAATCAAAGAATTAAAGTTAGGTAAAGCACCTGGTACTGATGGATTGACATCAATTTATTATAAGACTTTGATAGATGAGTTGATAGAACCTCTAAGGGAACTTTTTAATAATATATTACAGGGTTTAGAGACCCCCTTGTCTTGGGGCAGAGCTTTTATATCTTTGATCCCAAAAGAAGACCAAGATCTTACGTTACCAAAGAATTATAGACCTATATCTCTTTTGAATGTGATGATAAAGAGATTACTTCAATGTTAAATTTAATTACTGAGGTTGTTAATAGGGCAATATTGGAAGAAGGAATTTTTGCCTACTTTGCAAGAATGGTTTTTTAAAGTATCTTATCTAGCGGAAATGGCAAAAATTTCGGCTTTCTTGAAAGATCAATCGCAAGAGAAGTATCTCTTGGTGTGGAAAAGATGGATAAATTTTATACAATATAAGTATGATATAAGAAAATACCATCTAGCTTTTGAATAATTTATATTTAAAGTTTAAGATATTTATGTAGAAGTGTAATTATTATCATTTTTTATTTTTTTATTTTTTTAATTTTATTTTCTTTTCTGTTTTTTATATATAATGGAGTTAAAGTATGTCATAATCTGTTTATTGAGTGTAATGATATTGGTTTAAGGTTTATTTGGGTTTAAAAAATTTTTCTTTTAAGTTCTAGTTAAGCCTGTATTCAGCTCTGGGAAGAATGGGGGAGGGTTTTGGGGAGGGTTGGGAGGGATTGGGGAAAGGGTTTTTATTGTAAAATTTTAAAAACTTTTAATAAAAAAAGTAGATATTTTTGTAGTCCTCCTCCTTCAGCTGGAAAAGTCTTCTAAACATTAATTGTAGGACAGTCCCTAGCTTTGACACAGAATATAAACAGGCAATATAATAAAGGAAAGAAGAAAGGAATATGAGATGAGATATTAGTGTTCTTTTTCATATGGATGATAGATAATCTACATCTGTAGCTTCTTTATCTAAGGGACAAGCTAGATTTCATCTTGCTATGATATTTTCTTGAGAGATAGGAGGCATCTTTCTGGTAAGAACAGTGGAAGTCTTGCTATGTAATTGTTATAACTTAGATAATAAGACAGTTGTAGGCATATTTACCTAGAAATAATGTTAGTCGTGGAAAGTTAGAAATGCCTTATATAAGGTACATTCAGGACTTTGGATGCAGAGGCAAAAGTGTCTTGAGTGTACACATGACGGTGAACCTGCCTACAACTCTTTAAACCACCTCCCAGATTATCCCAGAAAAAGATCATTGTTTTAAAGGAGTTTGCAAACTTTTGGTATATGACCATCCTTTGTAATCCAAAGCATCCTTTGCTACTTGGGCAAGGACTACAGTTCAATGTTAGAGCATAGGTTGACATACAAATAGTCTAAAAATCATTCTTTAGCATTTCTTGGTATGACTCAAAAGGTCCTGAAGCTATTACTTCTCAATGTAGACCAATATTTATTAGGTGTCCCTTATATCAGTGGTCCCAACCTTTCTGGGTCCATGGCGATGACAGTGGGGGGGAGGGGAGGGAATGGTTTTGTGCAAGCAAAATAATCCCATGCATGAGCAAATGAAGTTTCACATGCTCACTGCCGCTTGCACAGCCCAATTCCAACAGGCCACAGACCGGTACCAGTCCATGGACCAAGGCTTGGAGATACCTGCCTTATATGATTGAAATCCAAATTGTATAATCTACATCCACTATGGTCACATGGAGGGCATCAGTTTAATAAGAGCTGTTGTATATAGCACTAGTCTAGAGAGTGACTTTACTCTTATACATATGTTAGATAGATATGTGTAACCCTTTATATATAGGTACATATTGGGGAGACATTTATATAACATTAGCTTCTCTGTGTTCAGATAGCTGGGAAAATATGGTATTTATCTATTTGCCCAGATGAGTTTGGATTGGAGTAAGCACAACCAAATACCTGAGAAGGACTTTTAAAAGAACAGTCTTTTTAACTAATAAAATTCAAAGGATTATTTACTTTTACTATCTTCTATACTGCCTTGTATATCTGTAAAATGTAATTGATCATTATTGCTACAATTGTTATTTTAACATTGTTATTATCTTTTAAAATATAATCTTTATAATTTGCCCAATAACCTGTTGATTGGCAGGAATATGCTGCATAGGCTATCCGCCTGAGTTTCGTACAAAGCCTGTGAAGTGTAGAACAGCTGAGTCGCCAGTACAGACCTTGGATCGAAAGCTAAGAGAAGAAACTGTGGCTTCATTTTCAAAAACAAAAGAGAAAAGAATTGTCAGGCCAATAAGCTTACTCAGTTACCAGCCAATTAAGAGAAAATTTAGGCCCGCCTCACGGTAATTGAGACAAACTTTTGGAGGAGGGAATTCTCTGAAAAGCAAGATTAAATAGGTGGGATAACAATATGCTCCTTCTAAAATAGAAACACTGGAGTTAGTCATAAAAGGCTAATTGTGAATGGCAGAAACTGAAGAATGTCGGCTTTAATGTCCATCAGAGGGTGAAGAGGGCCAAATGATGCAAGAAGCATCATGATGTTCCATCCCTTTTGTACCTGGTTCTTGATGTGGCAGGCAGGTACAAAGGGGGCCAAGCTTGTGCTGCAATGGTGTGATGCTGCTTTTGTCACATTGACAAAAGTGCTGAATCCTGCAGATGTTACTGCAGATATCCCAGATGTATCTTCTGGACTTCTAGTGCTTTTCATGTTCCTCAGAAGATATACCAACAGTGACCGTATTTGCTTACTTTGGACCTCTGGCTTGCTGCTTTATTTATTTCTGCATGTAACTTGCACTGATTATGTGCCATCAAGTTGGTGTTGAATTTTAGAAACCACATAGATAGTTTTTCTGCAAGAAGATCTGTCATCTAGCTGATCCTTCAGACTTTCCAATAGTGCACCCATTGTCACTGTAGTTGAGTCGATCCTTGCTGCTGATCTTCCTCTTCATTTCTTTCTACTTTTCCTAAGTGACATTACTTGGAAAACATTCTGAGCAAGTTGGCAGAGAGAGACAGCAGAATGAGCCATATATATTTTGCTTTACTCAAGTTACACATATTGGTATTAGTGTTACTGAATTGCAAAATGATGGTGAGATGCTGAGGGACAGATGTGTCATTTCCATATCACCTGCATGGTGTTCTCTAAGTCACCCTGCTGCTGTGTAGTGTAGTGGAAAATGCTATCTACTCACTGACATTGAAGAAATATTCCAGTTCTGATCTGATCTGGTCTGATCTGATGTTATGGGAAAGGAATATCTTTTTATCCTTTGAAGCAACAATTGAGAGCAGCAACATACCTTGGAATGGTCTTAAGCTTGTGATGTATAAGCAGACAACTTCAAAAGAGGATAAGAACTCCAAATCAGATAGATCAAATCATTGACAATCAAAAGAAATTAAGAACACTAGTGTAGAATTTTATAGACTGTTTCAGGAATATACAGCTTGTAGACTTAGGGCCACATACAACCCTTGGGCTTTACTGCAAGGCGTTAATTTAGATTGATCTGTCTTTTCTCTGGCAGCTTCTCACATTGAGTTAAAAATGGGAAGACAGAAAAGAAAATGTCCAGAAAAATAAAAAGTGGCTCCATTCAGTTTGGCTCTGGAGTCATTGTTCATTGGCAAGCAGCCTCATACAAATTACCCCTAAGAGACTGTAACTCTCAGGGCAAAAAAGCTTTTTGAAAAAAATGTATTAAGTGGCTGGAATAGGTAATAGGCAGAGATGTGACTTAAGAAAAGAGTGGATAAGAGTGAATCTGTTGTGGGTGTTGTTGTCTTCTGGGTTTCAGTGAACCTGTTCACTAATGGCACCCTAGTTACAGGCAGTGGTGGGATTCAGCCAGTTTGCACTACTTCGGCAGAACAGTAGCTAATTTTTTGTTGCCCAGGCCCAGAATGGACTTCCGGAAGTGGCATCCACACAGAGAACCAGTTGCTCATATTTTTGAATCCCACCACTGGTTACAGGGCATTTTCTCCCAAAGATGCCTCATTTAACTTTTACTACCCTTTTGTTAGCCCAAAAGCTGCCTGACAGTTCTAAGATACTGCATTAATGCTGTGCATTTTCGTTTATATGTATATGTGTCTTTCAGTATACACATCAGATTTGCTTTTTAGCTATGACTATTTTTGTAATCACTGTGGTGGTACGATTGAAGGGCAATATGTTTTATGCTACACTTTATATCAAATATCCTCTGGATGGTTAAAATAATTTAATACTATAAAAATAAACCAATAGTGGAAACTTAAACATAATAGGATCTATCTATTACCTATCTCTGGTAATTATCACTATAAAATTTGACTTGGACTAGTGAGTGGTAAAACCATTTTTATATCCAATCATTTTATAACTGCTTGGAGTCTATATTAGATTCAAAAAAGTAATAAGGCTAGTATATAAAATATGACCAATACAAGCACTGATAAAAGTAAAGCATTTTTTTTAAAAAAAAACCCTTCTAAAATAGCTTAATATTAAAAAAATCAGGTAAAAGAGAAGCTTTGTCTGATATCGATTCTCTGGGCAGAATATTTCAAAGACATTAGTCTAGATAAGGCTTTGCCTGTCAGACATTGCTGCACTCATTCAATATGAGCATCAGTGTAAAATATCCAGAGTTATTGTAGGGGGAAAAATTACTTCAAATGACACAAACCCAACCATTTAGGACTTGAAACATTAATACCAGCATTTTGAATTTAGAATGGAAACAGATTGGCAGTGAGTTCATATATAAAATATTGGTTGAATATGCTCATATCATACTCAATAGTCCTAGCTATTTAATAAATTGAAATTTGATTCTGATAGAAATTTGATTGTCTAAGTTTTGACCATTGATATATTTTGGTTTATTTTCAAAGGTAACCCTCCATTATAATACAGATAGTCCTCAACTTACTACCATAATTGATCCTGGAATTATGGTCTATAAGTCATGCTAGTCATTAAGGAAGTCACCACATGACCATGCCCAATTTTATGCCTTATTCTGTAGCAGTCGCTAAGTGAATTTATTATTAAGGAATCCACTGTCTCTAATGGGAATTTTTTTTTTTTTTTTTGCAGAAACTGGAAGTAAACTCTGGTTTCCAACAAAAAACACTGGAAATTGTGGTCACATGACTGGAAGGTGCTGCAAATGACTGTAAATGCAGGCAGATTGCTGAGCACCCAAAATGTGATCATGTGACCATGGGGCATGGGGGTGGGGCTGGCCACCAGAACCTTGAATCTGGATCATAAATATCCTTAGGGAAGTCTGTCATAATTCTGAGTAGTCATAAGTCAAGGACCACCTGTACTCCAAATGAACTCACCAAAACAATCTTTGTAGCAAAGCTAGCCTTCTGCAGGCTTTTTGTCAAATGGCAGGACTCTTTCTCCTGATTATTTCCCCTCATTTTTTCCCTAATTATTAAGCTAGAACAAATGTACAAGTTCTGTCTTTTCTATATAAGCTTCAAGGTCCCCTTCTTTTGTTATAATTTCCCCTTGACTATGTAGTGTTGTACAATCCAACCTAACTATTACAGATAATCATTGTAAAGAAAAGCCCGGAAGAGGTAACAAGAAAGGTAGATATCTTAATGCTAGTAGTGGGAGTGCTAACTTGAAGTTAAAAAGTCAGGGTCCAAGTAAATTTTGAATAGAGTCTAGGTATCATTTGCTTTTCATTTACTGTGTTCCAGATGTACATCTAACTCAGATGAATACACTTTGAATCCAGAATTCAAAGTGTACTGAAAATTGTACACAGCACCAACATTGACACTTTCCAGAGCTTCTGTGTTTCACGCTTTATCTATTTAATTTTCCATTTCTTTTTTCTCATTCTTTTCTTTCCAACTTCTTCACACAGAGCCAAAGAAGAGATCCCAAATGTAAGCCCTGCCCTTGAGCCGTGGGCAATTTCTCCTACGGATTGTCCAATTGTACTGCGCAAAGTTTTGACCAAAACCAATGATGGTTTAGGTTGCAAATGTGTAGTAAAAATCCCATTAATTACAGACTTGGAATTTGAAAAGTTTATCACTGCCCCAAGAAATCCCAAACAAGTCATTGTGATATGTGTGTTGTCACCACAAAAACATTCGTACTCGCCTTTCTTTGAGTGGTCTGTCGAACAGTTGTATATAAGGATGCAGCACGGCCGTCCCTCACCTTGTGTTCAGGTAAACTAAATGTTGATGCTTTATACATGGATTTTCCCAAAGCAAATTCATTCTTCTTAGCTAGGTAATCGCTGTTTCTATTTTATTGAGCTGAAGTAGTAATGTAAGAGCAGTATGCCAATAAGGGAGTTCACTGACCACAGAATTTGGCTCAGGCTATTATTTTGTGATTCAGAAAAGAATTAGAAGCGGCCTATTTATTTTTTTAATCAAATGTATATGATTTGTGCTATTTAAACCTGGGGCATGAGCCTGAAGCAAGAGTCATTCATTAGTAGGGAATTTTGTTTTCTATTAACTCCTGTCAGATGGATAGTGGGAGGAGGAAAAAGATTCAGAAATAAAATAAATTTGATAAAGAAGTCTCTCCAGTTTGAATTACAGTGGTTTCAACCTGGACTGAGGACATGTGTGTGTACAATAAAGTAAAAAAAAAAAAATAAGTGAAAGGATTAGCTGTTTACTACATACACAGTATAAGCCAGATCCTAAAAATAATCCTCAACAGCCATGACAGAAATTATCTTGGAATAAATGTCCATAATATTGCATTGTAAATTATGAAAGATAACTAAATCACAGAATTTTATTTTATTTCCATAATTTATTCACAAAAAATCTGATTAGCTGTCAGATTATGAAAAAGAGAATATACACCCCTCAGCTAAATTCATTTTCTCATCTGTTTTTTTCCCAGAAAACAAATTGGTGAGATTTGTTGTAAATTATATATTATAAATATCTGTTACCATTGTTAATTAAAGTAGAATTGCCTTAGCGGATCAAAGCAAGAATCATCTGCTCCACATTTTTTTTTACAGTGGCCATTTTGCTGACTTTTGTTTGAACTCAGAATCTTGGGATTTATATTTGTTCTGAATATCAAAGTTTAATTTAGTTGTTATGATCATTAAATAGTTATAGATGTCTCCCTAGAGAATTTTACCACCCTCTTAAAATACATTAACATAACAAAAAGATTATGTTTTAAGGGCAGATGAGATAACTATCTCCAGTTATTCTTTATGTTTATTTCAGACATCTGACCTGAGCTTCTGTTTTTTTAGAGGAAAAAGTGATGGGCTATCTGGGATTTTAACTGTATGCATGTTTCGGATTTTAGTTTTTGGGTTCTTTTTTCCATAGCTTTACCTTTTGAACTGGCAATCAATTTTAGCTACCATCTTAATTTCTCACGTAGGAGTACAGAGGAAAAAAAGGATTAGGTATCCATAACAGAAAAATAGTGGGGCTCTGAAGTGAGTTTCTATACTATCTTTGTCTTCTTGTGAGACTTTTCGGTCTGGCTGGAATATGCAACCTGCAAATGAAAGCTACATGCAGACATTGGTATATCATATGGACTTTGGTTTGACAAACCATCCACTTCCACCAATTTTGGGTTCTGCCCATGCACACAGCCAGAATGTGGCTCTGATAACTTTTGATTGAGGTGATGCAGACAGAAAAATAAATCTCCCACCTATGGTCAGAAAGAGCTTTAGCAATATTGAATTCACCCTATCTGCACAGTGAAGTATTGTTTCTCCATTTGATTTCTAGTATGTAAAAAATGTTTATGAGACAAGTGCACAGGACATTTCCATAAAATGATAGAATAATTTACTGCTTTTCCAGAGCAAACATGATCCCTACCGTTTCCTGAAATATGATCTAGAAAATCCACTGAACCAAACACCTCCTCTTCTGGTACAGAAACATGGTGTCGTTCCTGGAATGGTGGTGGCAAGTATCTGATGGCTTTCTCGCAATGCCTATTGACCTCTTCATTTCATTGACCCTGCAGAAATTATTTCCTCATAATAGACTGAGGCAATTTTCCATAACCTGGTACTTTAAAATCCACAAATGCATGTGCTGATCAGAAGATATGAGTGTTGAGAGTCCAAAACATTGAGAAAGTATTATGCATTCTGCTAATGGATTTGGTTGGGGAAAAGGTTTACTTATCCACAAAATATCTGCGACTCAAGTTGCCTAGTAAGAAGTTGGGACCGAAGTATTGAGGTCCCTTCCCCATCGTAAGAATCATAAACCCAGTTACGGTGGAGTTATAGCTTCCCAGACTCTTAGGAAAAGTCCACCCTGTGTTCCATTGTAGTCTACTGAAACCCTTTCGGGGCTCTACCTTACAACCTCCCCCTAAGAAGGCACCTGGCCCTCTGGTGGTAGCTGGACAGCCCCATTATGAAGTGAAGCATATTCTTGATTCTAGACTTTTCAAGGGAAACTTACAGTACTTAATGCAGTGGAAAGGCTATCCACTATCCGAAACCATTTGGGTAAAATTTAGTGATGTAAAAGCTAACAGGCTCATTAATAAATTCTATGATAATAAACTACCCTAATAAACTGAGAGGCAACCCCTAACCTATGATTTTGTTTGAATTGCAGGATTTATCCTTTTTGTAGAGGGGAGGCAGATGTCAAAGCTGTAAACATTGGATGTTCCCGCTCTGACAACTGATGAAAATTGCAGCCATTTTCTCTTTTTGCTTTTAACATGCTTTTTCTTCTATTTAGACATTAGGTGCAGAAGGGGGGTTGGGATGAATGCTGAGCTCAGCTAGCTGTAATAATAAACACTGCTTTGTGGGAACCCAAGGACGAATTGATAATGTTTTGGTGGGCTGAGGAGCTGGGGAAAAAGCCCACATTTCAGGCTAATTGGAGAATGTGATTTATGACTGCTTGTTGGGGGTGGGAGTTGCAATTTGTTACTTTGTATCCAGGGGAAGGGAAATTAGTTTTGGGTTCAACTATGTAATGCTGATACTTTGTTTCCTGAATAAAATGTTCTTTAAGGAAGAATTCTTGCCTTGAAGTTCTTTTGATGGGTTTCATTATTGGAACTATGACAGTAGACGGGTAAAAAGCCGACGACGGTCCTTGCGATGAGCCAATTAACTTGAGGAACCCCTCCAAAACCTGATCGTAAATATTTGCTGCGAGCAAGCTCCACATGGAGTCAGGAAGGGCATTTGTCCTTAAACGCTCAGCTCCATCTGGTCACCCCAACTCTACCCCATAAAAGCATTAGAGAGTTGTATAAAAGGGGAGTTTGCCAATCTTTTGGCTCCCCGACGATCCAGGGAGCGTGATCCTTGAGAGGCTCCTGCCTGCAAGTCAGTTTCAGATGCTTTCAAAGAACTTGCCTTTGGCAGGGTTGCCTCAAGGTGTTTGGAGTCTCCACTGGGCAGGGTCCACTCCAATGACCAGATCGGATCTTGCATCTTTGGTCTTGTCCCCAGCAGCCATGGCCGGGATGCTGGTTACAGGTGCTTCGTCCTTCTCTATGCTGAAATCTTCCCCGAGTTTTTATCAGCCTATCCCTCAACATAGGGAAGCTGACTGGAGCTCAGGACTCCAAGGTGGTTAGAAAGGTAGTTTTTGGGTTAATGTCATGGTTCCGATAGATGAAACCCATCAAAAGAAGTTCAAGGCAAAATTCTTCCTCAAAGAACATTTTATCCAGGAAACAAAGTATCAGCACTACATAGTTGAACCCCAAAACTAAATTCCCTTCCCCCAAATATAAAGTAACAAAGTGCAATTCCCACCTCCAGTATGCTGTCAAAAATCTCATTCTCCAATTAGCCTAAAATGCAGGCTTTCTCCCCGGCGTCTCAGCCCACCAAAACATTATCAGTTCATCTCTGGGTTTCCACAAAGCAGCATTATAATTATGGCTAGCTGATCTTGAGCATTTAGCCCAACTTCCTCCCCCCCACACACCTAATTTCTAAATACAAGAAAAAGCATGCTAAAAGCAAAGAGAAAATGGCTGCATTTTCATCAGTTGTCAGAGCGGGAACATCCAATGTTTACAGTGTTGACATCGTGACAGAAACAGCCAAAGAAATGTCTTTAACTTAAAACTCTGCTTCCCAGACTCAGATCTTTGTCCCCTCCCCGTAGCTTGAATCAACCAGGTGAGCAACGATTAAGTTTACAGGTGGCAGAGATGGCTTCAGACCTGTCCACTCTTGAGAGCCACAGCCTCAAGTTAACAAGGATCCAGATTGCAGCTCAGAGCAAACACGAGTCATATTAATATGCTTAATTGACCTACCTTCTGGCCAAGCTTTTGCTAACAGAGTCTGGGCTTAGCTAAGTTGTGTTTCTGACTGTTATATCGCAGATGCAATAAGGGTGTAAAAATAGTTTCACTTTATTGTTCTTATTACTACCATAGAGGCTTAAAGCAACATGTATCACCTTGACTGCTTTCTTAACTGCTAGCAGCATCGTTTCTGTTTCCTTCTTCTGGAATGTTTTTTTAAGACTTCCCAGTCAAATTTTCAGAGGTTTTCTGATATTCTATCAGGCAAATACTAATCAGGCTCAATCCTGGTTCAGCTCTTGCAAGTTCAGTCAGGATCTGCTCCCTGTTGCTAAGGCAGACACTAATTGCATTCCTGACCATATTCTGCACATCTTTTGTTATAAAGAAAACACATGAAGAATCCTAGATAACTTTGGGAACAAAGGGTGGGTGAGTATGAAGAAATTTTCCTTTTTTTATTTTACTCCCAAGCCTCAACAAAACATTTCTGATTAACATTTAGAGAAGTCATGTTTTTGTGATTAAAATTAAATTTAAAAAAATATTTCATATAGTGGTACATTTGCATTGTTGTTCAGTACTCGGTCTCATTGATTCAACAAGATTTGTTAATTAACCAGGTTTATAATAATATTTGCACATAAATTGTGAAAGATTTGATTGTTTTAATTTCCTTTTTAAAAAAATACTTAATTCTTAGTCTCTTTCTGATTTATCTATGAAATTAACATCCTGATCTCAGGATGACAGAAAAATGGAAGCGTCAAGAGAAGGTCTTCTTCATATATGTATAAATGCAGCAAGTCAATGTCCTATTCATTGCCCCAGATCTCATGCCATGTGCCAAAATCACACAACTGTGTTAAATAATAGAGGGTTCTAGTTATGCCTGGAGTACATTAAATTTATTTTAGGGTCTTTTGGCACATACTGTAAATGGAGACATTCATTGTTCAAGTTCATTAACAGAGGCGCCTACTCAGATAAAGCAGAGACTTCTAATAAACACAGAGTCTTTTTGTGTTCTAGTATTGTTTTTTTTATTGCTTGTGAATCCCTCAGTCTGGAAGAGTAATACCTTGGGTAGATATATTCATCATTTCTAAGGATTCTCTGCTGTACAAGCAGCATTTCAGCATATCAGAAGTTATTGGGTATCACTCCTACTTAGTATTGAAATGCTATGAGGAAAATACAGCTAATATTTATGAAAATGAGGAAAGGGTTTGTGTTCCTTGAAAGAACTGTTACTTGTTTTAGCCAAACAAACAAACAAACAAACAAAAAAACACCAAAAAAACCCCACCCTCATACCTATTTGGAAAGAAACTAATAGATCAAGTTATGAAATGTGAGGATGGATTTCTCTTTCAAAATTAAATATTACAAGGATTATCTTAAAAATAACATCTGGATCTATGAATTTTTAATCGGCTCCTTTTTTAAATCCACATTTATCCAGTTTACCATATGGAAGTTTAATGTGTAAATTTCTCTAACACTTATGATTTCCTATATACTTTTTAGTAGCTTAACTTTTTAATACATAATTTAACACGTTTTTTATATCTTTATTATGTTCTCTGGCAGGTTAATCTCAACAG
Organism: Crotalus tigris; assembly: GCF_016545835.1. NCBI lineage: Eukaryota > Metazoa > Chordata > Lepidosauria > Squamata > Viperidae > Crotalus > Crotalus tigris. The sequence goes on from NW_024097714.1 coordinate 162,801, forward strand.
TCTAACACAGTGGTGGCGAACCTATGGCATGCGTGCCAGAGACGGCACTCAGAGCCTCTCTGTGGGCATGCGTGCCATGCCCCAGAGATGGCAACCATCCCTCTTCAACCAGCCACCCACTAACTTGCTGAGCTCCCATGTGGCCGGATGCATCCCAGCATGACTGGTTTCCCTTCCCCTCGCCTCATCCCTTCCGGCCTCGCATGCTTTCCTTTTCCCGGGCACGACCCATTGCATCGCCTCCTCAGCTGTCGGCTGGCCATCCAACTCAAAGGTGGCTTCTCTGAATTGCTGGTGGTGGCTGTGGAGCCCCAGAGTGTGCCGATCAAGGGGCTGGTAGGCTGTGACTGTTGACAGACACTGTCGGCCCCCATGTGCTCACTGGCCTCTGTGTGCAGGGGCTGACAATGTCAGGGAGCAGCCGTCCTGGCCCCTGCCTTGCCTTGCGACAATGGCACCCCACACTGCCTCACCTTGCCTCACCTCACCACGCAGGATGAGCCTCCTGCCCACTGCCCCACCTGCCAGAGACCCCCTGGATATCCCCCAACCCTGCCTGGCCCCCACAGATGTCCCTCCCCACGAGCAACATTGAGGTGACCACGTCCACCTTGGCCATACCCACCCAGTTTGCCATGACCACCACAGCCATGCCCACCCAGTGGGCCACGCCTACCTGGTACCAGGCGATAAATAAGTGGGTTTTGGGTTGCAGTTTGGGCACTCGGTCTCCAAAAGGTTTGCCATCACTAGTCTAACATAAGACAAAATAGAACTGATAAATCTGAACTTTACCCAGTTCGATTCAAAATATTGCACATAACCATTGCTAATGGTTATAATTAGCATTAATGGGAAAAATTCACTTCAAAAACTTCCTGAGCATATCACAGACTTAAATTTGTCCATTCTTCATGAAAGAATAGCAAAAGCAGTTACTGATAATGTCTTTATGCATAGATTAGGTACGCAATTGCCAACCGTAGTACACAGCAACAGATTTATTATGGCAGAGAGAGACTATTTCTGTTCACTATATATCAATAGGCATACTAGCAAGCTAGCCAGCTTATGAAAGGTTGCCTTGCTGGCTCTAGCAGGACTTTAACATTAGAGAATAATAAATCATTCTGCTGAAAACTACACAAGCATCCTATAAGGTGATCAAAATAATGATTCAGTGTCTGGTTTGAGAGCAAAACTACTGCACAAAGGGATTTTCAAATGATCTTGAACAGAGCAGAGTTAGCTGCAAATGCAAGGTTCATCAGTGCTGATTTTGCAAAAGTCAAGACATCTGTTCCTTGATCTTCACCAATGATTGCTTGTTCAGCCATGGAAATACATGGTCTTCTGTCCAGACTGCTGGAATAGCCTACTAGCAAGCAATAGCAATTATTCAAAATTAGAAGAACAACTCAGCTTTCTACAGTGGACAATATTAACTAACAGCTTACATGGAAATAACTTCTAGGACAGTGGTTCTCAACCTTTTTAATGCCGCGATCCCAACTGGTTGTAAGTCGAGAACTACCCAACGGATCGTAAGTCGAGGACTACCCAACCGGTTGTAAGTCGAGGACTTTCCCTGCCCGGGAGCACTGCGCATGCGTGGTGCCGCCCCCTGTGCCAGCCAAGGTGTAGCTGGCAAGCGGCAGAGATGGTGCAAGCCGACCACTGGCTGGGCCACCAGCTGGCCCAGCCCAAGGGAGGTAAGGCACCCGCCGGGCCCCACGCACGCCAGCAACCCTCCCTGCGCCCGCAGGCCTCCGACCTCCCACCCCTGGCCCTCTTTTACTTACATTTTAGTAGTTGCTCAGCAGGGAGGGGTGGAAACTTCCAGACAGCTCACCTTCGCTGCAGACAACTTGCAGCACCGTTTGCAGAATGGGACTTTTGGTGGGCTCAGCAGGGCAGAGACAGCCTGGACAATTCCTATTGGCTTTTGAAAGCCAATAGAATTAGACTCTATTCCCCTTGAGGAAAAGGGGAAAAAATGGCAGACTGCATTGTTTGGCGACCCCCGTGAAATGGTCGCTTGACCCCAAATGGGGTCCCGACCCACAGGTTGAGACCCACTGTTCTAGGAGATGCTCCTAGTTAAAACTACTTTGGATTGAAAATTTAAAGTGCTTTCCCATGAACTAAAATGTAGTTATTTATTATTTAAGCACACAGAGATACATGCATATCATAAATCCTAAAGGTTTCCTTCTGCTAATGTCATAAAAATCCTTGATACCAAACAATATTAAACCCAAATTATATTAAATTCTTTTAACAAATAGGTTACAAAGTTACAACCTGCTTATACAAAATCAGAATTCCCAAGAATTTAAATTTGGAGATATATTTTCAGTAATAAAGAGTTTGATAAATATGCCAATTCCCAAAACACAGTTAAGTTGCTTCCTTGTGTCATTTACCCCTACACCTCTGACAATTCATAAAGCGACCCCAGCAATGTTGTTGGCATAGAAAAATCAATAAGATGAAAATATAATTTCCCTATGCGATAATCAAGCAGATCAGCTTCCCTTTTCTTCCTCTAAATGTCATCTCGAACTTTCAAGAGGGAATTCCAAACACATGAAGGTTGACTACAATAACTTTGATTATGTGTCATCGTGTCAGGTTCTACTGTTATGGATCACACAGATATATTTTCTCTAGGACAGTGGTGGCAAACCTATGGCAGGGGTGCCAGAGGTGGCACTCAGAGCCCTCTCTGTGGGCACGCGCACTGTTGCCCCAGTCCTAGGCCTTCAGCTGGGCTTTATAAAACCTTTTCACTTTTCCGCCACCGTGTGCAAAAAAAAAAAAAAAAGGTTCAATCAGTCAATTTCAACTTCTTGTGGGAAAAAAAAAAGATCTTGCAAAGTTGGAATTGATTGATTGAACTTTTTAGTCCCACCCAGTCTGCCGTTACCACTGCAGCCACACCCACCCAATGAGCCACACCTACCCAATTGACCACACCCAGCCAATGGGCCACACCCACCTGGCAACCAACGATGCATAAGTGGGTTTTCGGTTGCAGTTTGGGCACTCAGTCTCTAAAAGGTTTGCCATCACTGCTCTAGGATGATCTTTCTTCAACTTGGTCCTTCAGATCTTCTAACAGTGTAGCCATTATTGCCACTGAAATTGACTCCATCTATCTTATTGCTTGTTGTCCTCTTCTTTTTTGTCCTTCTATCTTTCTCAGATTTATAAATTTCTCCAGAGAGCTACTGTAGATCTTCACATACTTTCTTCAAAATATGATACTTTGAGCTTGGTCATATGTTCCTTGAGTAAGAATTCTAGAGTTATTTATTCTATTATATATTTGTTTCCTTGGGTATTCTTAGAAGTCTTATCCAACACCAATGCTCAAAAGCATTAATAATTTTTCTACCCTGCTTCTTCAAGTCCAGTTTTCACTTCTGTATAAGTGTCATGGGGAATATCACTATCTGCATGATTCTGATTTTTGTAGGTACGGTCACTTCCTGACATTTGAATATGTTTTCTAAGGCTTTCACTGCTATCTTATCAAGTGTTGCTCTATCTCATATTTCTTACTTGATGGTTCCTTTACTGTTTACAGTCAACTGTAAAAGGTAAACGCTATTCACCACTTTAATATTCTCATTGTCAATTCTAATGCTGGTTGCTGTATCTGTTTAGATTAGTTGGCCTTCTATATATTTAAATTTAGTCCCATTTTTTCCACTATACTCTTTAACTTTCATTACAGTGTTTGCCGACCATTTTCATTTCACAGCAGTGTTATCAGCATAGCACAGGTTATTGATTTTTCATCCTCAAGTGTTAAAACCACACTCATCTTCCAATCAAGCTTCTCTTAATATAAACTGAGCATAAAGGTTGAATAAATAAGGGAGAGTGTATACCCTTGTCTCATTCCTTTGCCCATCTGAGCCAGTCTGTTTTGCCATGTACCATGCAGACTGTGGTATCCTGGCCTGTTTATAGTCACCTTAGAGTGCTCCATTTTCCAAGATCTGTATAATTCAGGGGTCCCCAATCCCTGGGACACAGTCCACTATCAGGCCGTGACCTATTCAGAATTGGGCCAAGTGAGTGGCTGGCCAGAATGCTTGCATACACACATGCAGCTGTGGTGCGGCGGGCACTCGCACCAGCCTGTCACTCATGAAAGGGCTGCGTATGTGTGCACACCGGCCTGCCACTTGCACAAGGGCTGCATGTGTGCACTGGCCCTCTGCTCATGCAGCCCAGTCCCCTTCTCCCCCTCCCAAGCTGGGCAACCAAGCTGCAAAGCTTGGGGACCACTGGTATGGTTAGATTATCACTACAGCAAAAAACAAACAAAAACCAAAAAATACCTGCTTTAATTTTTTTTTGCATAACTCATGTAAATTCACAATTTACAATTAAATACTAAAGTCAAAGAAAATTTTTAAAAAATAAGAGACAGACAAGATAAACTCCATAGATGAAATATCTTCAGAATATGATATTGTTCAAAGAAATTGTTGTTGTTGTTGTTGTTAATTGCGAAGTCGTGTCCGACCCATCGCGACCCCATGGACAACGTTCCTCCAGGTCTTCCTGTCCTCTACCATCTTCTGGAGTCCATTTAAGTTCACACCTACTGCTTCAGTGACTCCATCCAGCCATCTCATTCTCTGTCAAAGAAATTAGTTTAACTATTGTACCAAGCCTCAATTTTATGGAAGAACTGAAGACTGATGAAACTCCATCACATTCTGAATGATATTGGGGTTTCACATTGATGGTGTTAACCAATTAGGTAATGAAACATCTGCAAACAAAAAGCAAGTTCAGAAAAGATAAAGAATTTTACAGTTCAACCCTGAGCTACAGATATTCTCTTCTATCCATTGAATTGCCATGCCACTGAGTTCACATTTAAGTAGTGTATTAATCAGAATGTCACTTTTTGACAAATGTTATTATTCCCACAATCTACTAAGAAAGTTGCTCTTTCAAAAATTGAGACAAAGTTTCTAATGGCAAGATTTAGTCTTGATAAATCTGCTCTAACTTCTAGTAATTATTACATTGTTTTCAATCATTTGTACAATGATTACTTTTTATCTGCTTTACAATTTCCTCAATTCACACTGGCTTGGATTATCTTAAAAAAAAATAGGGTAACTATCTGCCTTCCTCCCATCCTCTAGATTTTCAGCCCTTCTCCACGGTTTCTCAAGAATGTTGCCTACAATTTCATTCATTCAGGATGTTAGAATTCAATTTGTTTTATCCTGGAGTTCTGAATTCATTTCAAGAAATAGCTATTCCTTGACTATGACTAACAGCAATGAGAGTTGTAATCTGACAAATGCTGAAGGCACCTGCCTGGGGGAGGCTGGTTTTCACTAACCATTTACCCAACATTGAAGGATTGAAGCACAGAAGGATGCCAAATACAGGTCAGCCAGCATGCTGGCTAGGAGAATTATAGGAGCTGAAGTCCACACATCTTAGTGTTGCTGAATTTTACAAACAGTGCTTTAGAACGTTGAAGTCTACATCTGACAGTATCCATTGTGAAAAGGAAAATTAACTTGCTTCACTTGATTTTAATCATCTTACTTCTTTATCCCAGCAGATTAAAACTTTCCAGGGGCCTATTGATTATTAATAAATTGTAAAATCTTACTAGTAATAGGTGTGAAATCATTTCTTCAGAAATCTGTGGAAATTATAGAAATTACCTTTAGCGCTTTCAATACTGCCTGAACAAATGTAATTTTAATAACACTTTTTGAAAGGGATTGTAAAAAGGGTTGGCTTCACATCTCTTGCAGCTATTTGTCTTTAACATTTATATCTGCAGCCCACTAGAGGGAACTGCTGGCTCTCTGAAGAGGCAGAGTTGTGAGCAGTGAAAGCAATAAGTTATGAAGCAGCCAGGTTCTTTGGCTGTAAAATGCACTCTTTGTTCCTTGTGTGAAATCAACAAGGTGAGCAAGTGGTTGCCAGCCACCCATTTCCAATTAATGTCCTTACACTTCCCCCTTTCCCCTATAACCTCACCCATACAGTAATTTCTTTCTGCTCTCCCAAGTGTCTCCTACTTTTCTCTCCTTACTTATTACACCTACTTCTGTGGTCCTCCACCCTTTCCCCTTCACTTTATGCCTTCTACGCTCCACCTCATTATGATGATTCCAGTAGGTGTACCACCCTGTTTTATGCCTTCCTGGCCAATCGGCTTTTCTACTCTCTACTTTGTTCTGATTTTATGCCCACCCATTCTTTGAACTCCCCATTTACCTCACTAATCTACTCTTTCAATTGTATTTTCTGTTTTGTAGCACTGCATTTATTATATACATACTATGCAGAGAGTCAAGTGATAAAGTGAATGCACATGGATGTGGTAGTGGCTCTGTAATGACAGGCATACGTTATTCTGATTCTGCACAGGATAAGACACCCTGAAAGGTCTTTCTTGTACTCCGATATAACTCTTCCTTTCACCCAATCAGAATCATCTATAAGGGTTGTCCAGTGCCTCTTAGCTCATCAGTATTATTCTTTTTGCTGCCTTTTCAGTTAAAGGAGCCGGATGCCACTGTAATTTCTTTAGGATATATGTTTATTTATTAATGTAAAATGTTGCTCCACAGGGCAGGAAATTTCTCTTGACAAAGTGTCCCTCTGTACAGCTTGGATCTCTGCTCTCACTGGTATCACCATTGCAATTTTCCATAATACCTCAGACATTTGTTACAGCAGAGGCATCTTAGAAAATTACTGTGTCAGCTAGACACAGGTTCCCAATTCTGCTGGGGCAGAATTTCTTTTCAAAAAAGCCAGAGGACAGGACAGATATCAGCAACGGATCCTACTGAGTCCCAAATCTCAGCAATAGCCCAGGATATGAAGTATATTATTACAAGTGATAACAAGGATAGACAATATAGTAGAACAAAAAACATAGTGGTCAGGTGACAAGACAGACTGAACTCTCTATGGCAGGAGTAGGCAACTTTGGCTCTTTTATGACTTGTGGACTTCAACTCCCAGAATTTCTGAACCAGCATGACTGGCTCAGGAATTCTGGGAGTTGAAGTCCATGAGTCATAAAAAAGCCAAGGTTGTCTACTCCTGCTCTATGGTAATAAGAACTTCTAATGGGGTCCCATATTCTCTCTCTCTCTCTCTCTCTCTCTGTATTATAAATCCATGTAACACCCCTGGTTTTAAGGCATATGACTAAGATTTTAATTGAAAGACCAATCTTTTACAATAGGATATCTCTTTTCAAAGAATAGTTTCACATAGTTAGCATTAGGCCCGGTTGCTTGCAAACTAAGAATAGAGGTGATTCAAACATGTGGAGAGGCTGTTCTATATCAGCAACTGATCCTTGGTGTGGTACTGAAATATAAGCTTACAGTTGGGCTCTCTATTTGTTTATTAGCAGCACCTCACATCTTACATACAAAAGACATTGTATAATTTCACTAAATCACATAGCCTAGAGCTGATTTCTGAATAATCAGGATTAGGATTGGATTGATAAAATAAAACCAATGGCGCCTTTAACTAGCGAACTGAGCAGATCATTTTAAAATATAAAATATAAAGGTCAAATTTCTTTGTTGATGTAGATTTTATGAGATTTAAACTAGTATTAAAATACTCAGCATTAATAATATTAAATGATGTAAAGGAAGACTGTTTGTGGTGTGCACATATAGCTGTCAGAGGGGTTTATGTCTGAGTGAAAACATTTAAAGCTCCAGTACAAAACAGGAAAAGGAAACCATTTGGTCCAAGTCTTCAAACTTAACCTTATTATTTTTTTGTTGCGAAGCATTTTTGTTCCTCTCTTTCCTGTCTGTTTGTCAACAGATGTATGCCGGAGGGAAGCTGCTATTTGGGAGCTCTGTTTTTAACGGATACAGCTACAGTAAGAAGGACCTGCTAAAACAGATCAACCAAGTTTGCCTTGACTGCAAAAGAGATCACTTCCTGCCACAGAGTTTCAAATTTAGGTAAAGCAAAAAATTAAGGAGAAGAGAAAAGTAAGAATGGGGAAGGGGAAGGCAATATCGTGCTGAGATGTACGTTTACAACATTAATTTGACAAGAATGTGTTGCAATGAAAAGATCGAAATTCCATAAACTCATTGAGTAAGTGACAATGAATAGAAGAGGAGGAGGGGGAGGGGGAGGAGGAGGAGGAGGAGGGGAATAACAGTAGTAGTAATTTGGTAATATATTCTTTCTTGATATGGTTAATGGTTTTAAAAAATGGTCTCTGAACACATTCAGAACTTAATTTATAAAAATATTCCTACTGTTACTTCTTGTATCATCTAATTGACAATTTCGTCAATCTTCTTCCCAGGCAGACTTCTTGAAGTGACCCCTTTATACTTTTTATATCTACTCTTGCTACCTTTCCCTTTGCATAGGGCAGTGTTTCTCAACCTTGACAATTTTAAGGCATGTGGACTTCAACTCCCAGAATTCCACAGCCAGCAATGCTGGCTGTGGAATTCTGGGAGTTGAAGTCCACATGCCTTAAAATTGTCAAGGTTGAGAAACACTGGCATAGGGAATAATAATTGCATTCTTATAGTCACAGGGAACAGAAACAATGATCATATACATTGTTTAAGGTATCCGACTAGAAAGCAGGAGACTGTGAGTTCTAGTCCTGCTTTAGCCATGAAAGTCACTCTCTCTTAGCCCAACCCACTTCATAGGGTTCTGGTTATGGGAAAAATAGGAGGAGGAAGATGTGTGGGATATGTTCACCACCTTGAGATATTTTAAAAATAAGGGCAAGATACAAATAAATAAATGAAAAGTAAAAAAAAAACAAGTTGCACAGTTCAACCAAAGAGAGAAGCAACCTAGAACTAAGGAGAAACTTCCAGTGGAACCACCTGCCTCCAGAAGCGGTGCATGCTCCAACACTGGAAGTTTTTTAAAAAGAAACTGGACAGTTTATATATAGTGATATATATAATAGTGATATAGTGATCTCATATACTAGGAAGTAGGTAGTTGCAGTGCTTTTTTTCTAAAAAAAAAAAAAAAGTGCCAGAACTCACACACATGTCATACAACCTGCCTTGCCTACCCTACAAGGTTCCATCCAAAAAAGGTGCTGAAACTCCGTTCTGGGTGTTCTGTGAGAAAAAAAACCCCTGGGTAGTTGTAAGCAGGACACACGGAACTCAGGAAAAAAGTTGCAGCTTGTGGGCATGAGGCTGTGAGTCATATGAGTTCTGTTCTGTTTTGTTTTAGTAGGATTTTGTTTTTACTAACTCTCTTTTGTGATTGTTATTACTGACTGAGTCAAAAATTCCAGGAATCAGTAAATTCTCTACTGATAACAAGATTCCTTAGTGTGAACTGGAGAAAAGAGGAAACATTTTATGTGTCACCGGAATTTGCTTGTGATTTTGCTAACATTTACTGATGGAGAACATCAAAATAACTAGGAAACCAGGAAGCATTTCAGTACCCTTGTTTGCAGCTATTCATTCTCTCTGTGCAGTAGTCTCAGTGCAAAAAAAAAAAAAAAAGTGGGGGGAGAGAGAATTGATGACTTTTCTTGTTGGTATTTTCCAAGGTCACAAGTTCTCAAGGCTTTTTAAATAAAAACTTTTAGGACTGAGAATCTGGGCTGGTTAACTTTTAAAAACAGATGCTACCAATCTGATCTTGTCTCTAAAAGTAATTTAAGCATTCAAATACCCCATATAGAGGTTAGAATGGTCTGGGCTATTTAACATGTAGTAGAGTTTGTAAATTTCCTTCTAGGCACTGTATCTGATGACCATTATCAAATGTTTTGACATTTTGGTTTGTAATGCTAATTTAAGAAGTGCCAGTTGAAGCATGGCAGGGGCCTCAGTTTAATATAGCACACACTAACATGGCATAGGCACTTCCAACCATGATTTAGCCTCAATTTGCCAGTTATCAGCTCAGGAGGAAATGCTGCAAACTATCCTTGTTGAGTTTCTTCTGAAGCACCAAGTTAATGAATTCAGTTTACAGAGCTGTAGGAAGAGGGAATGATTTTGAACTTAAATTGGAACAGGCTTTGTGTACAGAAGGGATCCTGGAGTCAAGCACTTGGCCTAAATTAGAGAGGACCATAAGTATCCATATCTATGTAGGGCAAAGAATGAATGAAGAGTTGTCAGCCATTTGGAAAATTTTGCAAAAAGGCTAAAACATATAAGGAACAGTTGCTGGAATTGGGTATGTCTAGTTTAATGAAGAGAAGGACGAGGGGGGACATGATAGCTGTGTCCCAATATCTCAGGGGCTGCCACAAAGAAGAGGGAGTCAAGCTATTTTCCAAAGCGCCTGAAGGCAGGACAAGAAGGAACGGGTGGAAACTAATCTAGGAGAGAAGCAACCTAAAACTAAGGAGAAACTTCCTGACAGTTAGAACAATTAACCAGTGGAACAACCTGCCTCCAGAAGCAGTGAATGCTCCAACACTGGAAGTTTTTAAGAAGAGACTGGACAGCCATGTGTCTGAAATGATATAGGATTTCCTGGCTGAGCAGGGGGTTGGACTAGATGATCTCCAAGGTCCCTTCCAACTTTATTATTATTATTATTATTATTATATAGATGATTATTATCACTTGTGCTTCCTTCTTTGTAGAGGTACTAATGAGAAAGAACTGGCAATGGGAGAGCAATAGTGAATGACTTTCAGGATTTAAGTTAATGTTTTTGGAAGTTATTGCTTTTATTGAGCTGAGAATCAGAAATAACTTCAGCTATATGATCCATCAAAGGGAAGTATGTTAAGTTTCAAAACAAAAAACAAAACCCAAGAGGAGAAGAAAAAAAATCAGAGTAATCAATTAGCATCTTGTGAATCCTTCTGCATTAACATCCCCCTACTTATTCTAAGCTGAGAGTAATGGTCTCGGTTTGACCAGTGACTTTGAAGCACTGCTTTACAATGTGAGCTGCCTGAGATTCAGGGCAGGGCTCAGGCCTGATAGATAGGGAGCATTTGACATTGCAAAGGAATGCCAGAAAGCAGAAGAAAACAAAGTTCGTCCATTCAAAGGTCAGCAAGACCAGTCTTTCACATCTCCTTTCAGGAAAAGTTGAAGGTAGTTGAATCTGTTATAGAGAAGGCAGCTTTAAGAAATAAGTACCTTCCACATCTTGTCGTTTGCATAGACTATATTAAATGTTTCTGGTGCATAATTAATATCCTTGTTAAAACAAGGCAGATCACAGAAGTTAGAAGGAGATTCGCCCACAAGCATTTCATTGGAAATAAAATAGGAAAAACCAAAAGCTGTGACTAAATGATAAAAATGTTCAGATGTCATCCTGTAAGTTATTCCATTTTATTCCTCTCTTCCCAGGTTTTCAATTTCCCTCAAATTGACGGAAGTGGTTTTTTTCACTTCTTACTTAACTGTGGGGTGTTTTGGTATATTTTTTTCTTATTAAGGGTTTCCATCCCAATACAATGTTCTGTATAAACCTCCTTATGACTACATCAAGATCCATACATACTACTAGAATATTGAATATGGATGTTTATATAGTCCTTCCTTTTAACCTTTAAAGACACATTTCAGATCCATAGCTCTAGGATGGGGTAGGCAACCTTGACTTCAGCTCCCAGAATTCCTAAGCCAGGGAGTTGAAGTCCATGAGTCATAAAAGAGCCAAGGTTGCCTACCCCTCCTCTAGGATAATATAGGTTTCCCAATTGCAATCTCACAATAATCATTGTAGCTAAATGAGCTATCAGAAACTGCAGTGAACCTAGTTGTTTCTAATTTGCAGCTAATATAAAACTTTAAAAGAGAATTCAGTTACATATTCCTAATTTATATTTACATAATCATTATATTTACTTGATTGATTGACCATATTTTGGAATTTCTGCATGAATAAGAAACGGAGTAATTTCACTGAATCCTTTTTTTAAAAAATGTCTTGTTCAATATTTAAATGGTAGCTCAAGTTGCAGATATAGATGCACTCATACTAATTTTTTTAATTGTTCACGAAAGCGAATCTTTGAAAGTCTTCACTGTTGGGCATATTATAGTCTACCTATAATGCTATTTTTCATGTTTTCAGGATTATAGTTCAATTCTTAGACAGTATTGAATAGCAAATTGGATATTATATTTCTCTTCAATAGATAAAAATAGTGATATGAGGTGCTGTCCTTCACTTGACCATACTGTAATCTATGAGAGAGAGGTGGAGGTGGTGGGGAGAGAGAGAGAGAAACTAGGGGATTTCAGGCTAGTATTAATATGACAATGCATTTTTTAGGGAACCGATTGTATGTTTAGCAGTATTCAAAACTGCTAGCAGTATTTGGAATGTAGAACATTTGTATGATCTAAGACATTTTGCTTTGATTTTATGTAGGTGGATGCTAGCAAGTCCACTAGAAATCTTTTAAAAATTAATTGTGGACTTCAAGAAAATGACAGCCTCAAATTGTCATAGAGTGAATATACCTTTTTGGTGTGCTGGAATTTAGCTTTTTTCTGTCTATGTAGAAAGAGATGTGTGTTTATAATATTAATTATTCTGGACAGCTGAATTAAAGAAACAAAATCACCTTGGTAATAGAAATTTAAATCCCCCAAAACCTAAGAATCTGGGCACATGTGGTATTTTTTTTGTTTGTGATGGATTATTTGCTGTGAATTTATTGTAAGTAATAATCCCAACTTTCTCTTCGTCTGCATAATCATTCAGAATAAATAATTGGAGAGCTGACATTCCTCATCCCTAAATTACATTCATGCTTCTGCAGTTGGTCAACATTTCTATCCATTGCTATGAATAACTGAGTGTGATGACACATGCTAGAATTTTGTTAATAAAAGCAAATAATGGAAGAAATGACAATATTGCTTGTAAATCTAGCCAGACCCAAGATATTTGGGTCTTTGTTGTGGGTAGTTTGGAGGTTGTTAAAATAAACTTTGACACAAATTCCTGCATAAGCCTAGTGTTTCTTAAAAAATGGGACAGCGTTTAAACTCTATGCTGCAATTACAGTATGAAAATCATAGCATTTGACACGAAAGCAAAACCACAAAGGCACTATGTATCATCTCTTTGCACCAGTTATGTTGCAAGCACCCAGGGCTGTAGAATTTTTTTATTTTGAAATTGTTTCCTTGCACCATGTCAGATCATATAGAGAACTGAGATGACAGACATCTGTTTTCTAATGATATAAATTAATGTTTGGTGGCATATAACTAAAGGAAATAATTGATTTTAAAAGGCAGCACACTTATTTTAAAATAGTAATATCAATATGGGGTGGGTGGAGATTCAAGCATAAAAGCCATTAGAACAATATTTGTGTCTCTAGTATTTAGTTGCTAGAATTCTGACTCAACTGTTTCAAAGGGATATTGGAATAATAACAGGGAATCAATCATAAATCAAATCAATTGAAACTTTTTCATAACTTAATATTCTGCATCTTGCACAGGCCTTTCAGTCACTGCAGAGAATTGTCATATCCTCCATAAATCTTTTTTTCAAAGCTACAAATGCCTAGATGCTTCAGTTCCTTGTTTTAAGATTTAGCTTCCACTCCACTTGCCATCTCTTCAAGTTTTCCAGGTTTCCTGGAGTTGTCTTGAAATATGGTGCCCAAAATTGATTATCATAACAATAACAATAATAGAGTTGGAAGGGACCTTTGAGGTCTTCTAGTCCAACCTGTTCAAGCAGGAAACCCTATACCATTTCAGATAAATGGTTGTCCAGTTTCTTCTTAAACACTTTCAGTGTTGGAGCATTCACAGCTTCTGGAGGCAGGTTGTTCCACTGATTAATTGTTCTAACTGTCAGGAAATTTCTCGTTAGTTCTAGGTTGCTTCTCTCCTTGGTTAGTTTCCATCCATTGCTTCTTGTCCTGCCCTCAGGTGCTTTGGAGAATAGCTTGACTCCCTCTTTTTTGTGGCAACCCCTGAGATATTGGAACACGGCCATCATGTCCCCCCTCATCCTTCTCTACATTAAACTAGACATACCCAATTCCAGCAACCACTCTCTATATATTTCAGCCTCCAGTCCCATGATCATCTTTGTTGCTCTTCTCTGTACTCTTTCTAGAGTCTCAATATCCCTTTTTATCGTGGTGACCAAAACTGGATGTTCAAGGTAGTATTTGATCAAAGTAAAACATGGTGGAGCCATGACTTCCCATAATTTAAAAATGATACTTGAAAATGAAAATATCATTTTCTTTTTTCGTAATCCCATCCCATCTCTTTAACCAATTTCATATCATTTTGAACTTTGTATGTACTGCACTTTTATCTAGAAGGTTATCCCACCTATTGTCACCTTTGATAATCATGCCCTTTATCCCTTTATCTACAACATTAAATTAAAATGGTGAAGAAAATTTGAACTTTGGACTAAAAGTATGAGACGTGATATTTTAATAAGTTTAAAATTAATTTAATAAGGAAGGTATGAACTGTTTTGAGTAGGGTTTTCAACTCTGTTACGTTCTCTATGTTCAATCTAAATACTTCACAAATCATAATGTCATTGTTTAGTTTGCCAAATGTTTTGGTGAAATTAAGATATATTATATCTGCATCATTCTCCCATTCTATTAAGGAAATTATCTAAGAAGAACAGATAATCTTTTTTTAACAAACCCATACTATACCAATTAGTAGTCAATGCACTAAATGTTTATGGAGATTCTCAGTCATCCAGATCATGGTTGTCCAAAAGGCGCTTTTTCAAGAGGCAACTGGACTTTCTTGTTTTTCTTTGAAGCAAAACGTCTTCAAAGAAAAACAAGAAAGTCCAGTTGTCTCTTGAAAAAAACACCCTTGGGACAATTAATGCAGTACTTTCAAACCACCTTATGAAAATCTATGTGTAACAAAAGTCCTGTGGCAGTATTATTTAAAAGGCAGTTCTAGGAAAAGGATTTTGAGCAGAAGAGTGATGTGTACATTTTTGCCTAAGAGAAAGAGAAGAGAAAGAGCCCTCATTTTTCAAATTCCATTCCTCCAGTTGCATACAGGTAATCCTCGGGTTATGACCACAACTGAGCCCAAAATTTCTGTTGCTAAGTGAGACAGTGGTTAGATGAGTTTTGTCCCATTTTACGAACTTTCTTGCTAGGTGCTAAGTGAATCACTGAAGTTCTTAAACTAATTTACTTGGTTGTTAAGTGAACCTGGCTTCCCCTTTGACTTTGTTTGTCAGAAGGTCACAAAAGGGGATCAAATGATCCTGAGACATTCTAACTGTCATAAATAAGAGTCAATTGCCAAGCGTCTGAATTTTGATCATGTGACCATGGGGACGCTGCAACAGTCATGTGAAAAATAGCCATAAGTCACCTTTTTCAATGTTGTTGTAACTTTGAATAGCCACTAAGCAAATGGCTGTAAGTTGTGGACTACCTGTACTTGAGCCTGTTTTGTTGACACAATAAACTAAATGTCTCAGCTCAGTGATGCACCTTGGATAAATATGATGCATATTTAACAGTTCCAGTAAATACTTTACAACTGCAACCTGCAATTAGGTAAGGGTTTAATTTACCTTTCCACTCCCAAATGCCTGAGAATGAAAAAGAAAGAGGCTAAAATAAGAGGAAATGACAAGATGGCATTGGGCCTTAACAAGAGAACTAACTGTGTTCAGATGGTCTTCATAATAGGCTCTGCTGATCACTTCATTAGACAAAGCCATAATCCCAGTCTACTATAATGAAGTTTTCGTGCTCACTTTATCCCTTTGAAATTAGTTTTCTTGCAAAACTCTGTTGCTTATCTTGAGGCAAGAAAAGAAAGTATTTAAGGAAAACTTTGATGGTTCGTGAACCTTGGATCTGACTTTATCGTCTTAGTTGTTCCATTTTTACAAGTCGTGTTGAATTTTTTTGATGCATCTTTCCCTTAATACTTTCTTTTCTGTGAAGAATATATCTTTCTAATACAAAGAACAGTAACAATACTGTTTCTATATTATGAATGATACAAGAAAGTTTCCAATGTAATATAAAGTAAATCCAGCACTATGGATTAACAGAGTTAAGTTTCATGTTACTAGAGTACTTACTCATTATTCTTTCACATCCAGCTTTGACAAAAAATGGGTTTTCTAGATAGAAATGTTTCTGTTTTGCAAATACTGTATTATGCCAAACAGTGGCTATACAGGGGAAAAGCCAGATAATGAGGTTAAAATGCTGTCTTTCAATCTGTGATCCAATATATCAGTTGCTGCCCTGGTTGCCAAGTCCACCTTGCCATAGTAAAGAGGCTAGCAAGTCAAGCTGTAATTACTGATTCAATATAGAGCAGGAATGCAATTGCTATATTCCATTATATTTCACCTCCCATCAAACACTGCCTGCCAGCAAAAAAACAAAGTGAATTTGGGGAAAGCTAGGTGAGTATTTGGGTGTTTGGAACAATAGGTATAGCCATCTGTTGCCTGTCTAATATTTGGCAGACATGGAACTTCTCTGCACCTGTGATGTGTCTGTTGGACTGTTTTCTGAATGTGGGTCTAGAAAAAGCATTAAATCCATGTCCCAAACATTCCATCTGATAGGTCACAGGCATAGAAAAAGAGTGAAGGGGCAGGGAGCTCCATCCTTCATGTCATCTATCCAGGGATAACAGAACTAGATCAGATGGCTGGCAGAACCTAGCTCTCTTTCCTGGTTGAAACAGATCTGTACAGCACGGAATAGTCTCACTTTGAAAAGTGACAAGGAGAAATAGGGGTAAAAACATCTCTCTTGTTGGGAGATGGAATAGTTCCATCTCTTGCAGTCGATATCTTCTGGGGGGGGGATAGCACTTCTGGTCAAACACTAATATAGACTTCATTTCAAATGGAATTAAAAACACCGGTTAAACCTTGAACTTGGAGGATGATTAGCAAAAAGTGGCCTAAAATCAAAAGCAAGTGGAGAATTTTAAATTCAGTTTTGATGAATCCAAACAGAGCGAGGAAATAGGCTGACTGTCACATGTTTTGAGTAGTGAGTGAGTAATTTTCTAAATAGTAAAATAATCCTAAGAAACAAGTGGAGACCAGGGAAGAAGATTACTGTAGTCAAAAAGGGAAAGAAGCAACAGTTTTAATTATAGGGTCTGTATGGAATGGTGGGTTCTTTCAATATTTAATATAAAAAAATAGATCACATTTTAAGGACTACAAATCTTAGGTTTTGGTTGGCCTTGACTTGATGTTTCATTTTTTGATGTCAATTTAATAAATAGTGAGGGTTCCTGGCATTTTAGTTTTCAGGTTTTTTTTTTTTAATGCACAATGGCCATAGATATCATGGCATTTGCTCTTTGTCATATAAACAAAGCCATTCCTTTTTCTTGAATGTTTGATTTTGTATATTTGAACAGATGTAGCTTGCTTCTGTATTCCTGATTAGACTGAATACCATGTGATACCTTTTGGCTTATTCATAATAATAGGTGTTTTTGTTAAGGAATGCTTGGTGAGACATGATGATGATGATGATGATGATGATGATGTGTGCACATACAAACACACATAAAAATACAAATCCGGTTAAAAGTGAAGGAACCTGAGAAACACTAGGAAAAAGATACTTTTTCCTCTTACAAATTCATCTCACTATAGTACAAACAGACAGAGAAATCTGGAGTCTTTTATTCCTTTTATTGTTGATGACCTGCTCAGCGAGAGCCAAGTTCATGCTGGTAAAATTCAAAACTGAATGTTTGTGTCAACTTCTGTCTCAAAACCACATGAATAAAGAGCAAAATACCATGCTTTTATTGCTAGGATGTATTTGCTGCTATAGCCATAACTTCACTTAACAAAGCATCCAATAAGCTGGCCTTTGCAAAAGGCATTTTCCTTTCTATAGCAAGGCCCCCCGAGCTTTGGAGAAAGATGGGTCATAGGAGTGAATTACTTTGCTGACCCCCTGGGATTTGTTCTGGTCCTTATCTGGCCGAACTGTAAACTAAATCTTCCTTAGATTTTGTGCAGGGATAAGAAATTGATGGTGTCTCTTTAGATCAAGATGCAATCCCTCTACTTTCATTCATTCAATGCAGTCACAGAGGCACAGGTCTGAAGGGAAAAAAGAGTCTTGACTGTACTGTCTCCATTTTAATTGGGAAATAGCAAATACAAGGATAACCAAAAATTCTGCTATGTCCGTGTATTTTTAACCTGTGGCTAGAATGATGGTAGATAATAGTTTCTATGTTAACTTTTCCCTGATCAGAATTAGCTGAATGAATTCAAAGAAGCAGTAGCCACCCTAAGCTAGCTGCCCTAGCAAACCATGCAATTGGTATCCCAATCACCACAAAAGTTGTAGCTTTTTTTATTTGTTTTTTTTTCCTAAAATTTGGTGTTCTACTTCACTCGCTGCCCTATGCAGCTCACCTAGTTTGCTGATATGGATAGATCACCCTAACAACAACAACAACAATAAAAAACCCACCTTATTTATGGTGTTCACATCTGCTTGGAAAAGAAAATTTCAATGACTTTCTGAACAAATGATATGCTGAACAAAAATCTGACCTGCTCTGCAACCTTCACATCTGCAGGAAATATATCCTTTGTTGGATATGACCATCCCATTTCATAACTACATGTAACTAAACTTTGCAAAAAAAATGCTTTGCTGGTTTGAGCCAAAGGCCCATCATCAACTAAGTCAGGGGTCTTCCAACTTGCCCTTTTATGACTTGTGGACTTCAACTCCCAGAATTTTTCAGCCAGTGCCTGGCTGAGGAATTCTGGGAGTTGAAGTCCACAAGTCATAAAAGGGCCAAGTTGGAAGATCCCTGAACTAAGTGATCACCAAGGTTCATTTTAACTCCTGCATTCTCTGACTCTAAATTGGGGATTGGCAGTCTTTTCAAGCATCAGCATACAATTCCATGTCATGATGCAGGTGTGCAGATACCATGCACATCTTCACACATGAGATAGAAAACTGCATCCACTTTTATGTGAAGCCCTCAGAATTTCACAAAACAGGTCAACAGTTTGTGAGATTTTTAGAATTCCCAAACTAAAGAAAACTTGAAATTTTCTTTGGAAGTTATAAACTTTTGACTCTTAGCAATCCAGGTTCTGTGTTTCTGTCTCTGGGATAGAAGGGAACCAAGCAACAATGTATTATCATTCATCACTAGCTAATTAAAATAGTCTTTACTGTAGATCATCTATTTCCTACTCCTTGTGTTAATTGAATTTTCAGATTAAAAAATAATTAAGTGATCAAGCCATGAAATCTTTAGCAGGTGAGGTAGGGCTTTCATAAATGCTCTGCTAAAATTATTCAACTTTTTGTAGAGGTGGTTTCTGCATCTCTTGGCACTTAAAAGCAGTACAGGTAATTTGAATAATGGATACATATTATTTAATGCTGAAGTTATCATGGGAGTGTGCAGAGTAGGATAGTGATTCAGTTGTTGGGTTTGAGTTCAAATCTCTATTCCTCAACTATGGAATTGAGTGGGCATTCATGTGATTCAATCTAATGTAATTTGCAGCATTGTTGTGAGGATAAAATGGAGATAGGAGTGGAATAAAACACAATATTAATGTCCCATAAGCTAACTTTCTTCTAAGGACCTTAATTTGTTTTCATACTTTTATAAGATAGGATAAGTTAAGAAAAATGACATCTGTCACTCACTGTGTTCTGTAGTCAAGTAAGTCCTTGGATTTGGGATTCCAGTCTAGCATTCTCATTGCTGCAACATGACTCTAAGTTTCATAAATATAATACTACAACTGATAAAATGTTGGTGGGCTATGTGTGAAAGAGTTTGATAGCAAGAAAGCACAATTAAATCATTTCCTACAAAAATACCCCTACGTGCATTAATGTTCAAAGTTTTCATTCTCTTCCTCTTGATGTATATGTACTTATGGTATCCATAACAATGGGGATGGAGGGGTGAGCACATTTTCTGTCCCTTGCCCTTTCTTTGAGGCTGCTTGGGCTGTCTGATCTAAAGTGACTGTCCACAGTTGACAGTGGACTTGAATTTAGATCTCCCTAGTCCTAAATAAAAGGCTTGAACCGATGGTATCCCCAGGGATGGCAAGGGGTATAATGGTGCCAGAACATCGGGTGCTGTAATGCTGTACGTCCCAGTCCTTTTCCAATGATAAGAACCAAAAGGTGCTGCTGCCTTAACCACTCTGTCACACTGCAATCCAAGCTGATTTGTTTATGTATTCTTAGTTTGCACTATTTGTTTTAAGGTAAGATACGTAATCAGCGTTTGAGCAGTTCATTGCATATATGTATAATGGGTGGAACAAAATGACTTTACACGTTCCTCAAAAGAGATTTCTTTTTTTTTCTCCAGTCCCATTGCTGAACCTCCGAAGAAACCCTCTTACCAAAGTATAGAAAGGTCAGTGTGATTAAATAGCATGGCAAATTAGCTGTTATTATGGTATTGGCTGCGGCCACGGATTTTGTATACTGCTGAGACTAATCTGGACTGAAGTGGCTTATAAATTTATCAATACATAATATTGATAGATAAATATATAATATAAACATAGTGACTAACTAAAAAGATTGAGAGATTTTTATGAATATAGGTTTCTTGATAGCAAGAAGCCTATTGTCTTTCTAGTTCAGTATATGGTATTTTGATGGGCTGCAGTGGTTTTCAGGAACACTTTTTTTTTGCTCCATCTACCTCTTGAAACCTCTGGTGCTAGGAAAAAACATGCACATTTCATCTGTTTTTTTTTTTGAACAAGCCAGTAGGTTTTGAATTGGCTTTTAAAAAAAAGTAAAAAAAAGTAGAACAAGCATCACATTAGACAAGGCAGGTAATCAGATAATCTCCAGATTATTTTAGACCTTGACTCCTATTGGCACCTGCAGCAAGTGCAGTGGAAAAGGATTTGGAAGGTATAACCCAAAATATCTGGATGCATCAGCTTGCCTCTTCCTACGCTACACAGAAGAGAAGAGAAAAGGACCTAAATTGAAGTCTATAATGTAAAAGGATTCTAAAGGTCCTTTAGTTCTACAGTGTAGGGGTGGGTGGGTGGACTATTTTTATAGCAGCCTCCCCTTTTGTCTTTGTTGTTATTTACTACCTTTTAATTAATGACAATTGAGAAGATATTACGGCATTCCTTTTTTTAAAAAAAAAATCCACTTTACTTGGCTTACAAAGGGCTTTTTGAAAGCTTTCTGCCTTCAAACCATGGTTTTATCAGATTGATTTAGAGATATTTCCATGCTTTTTGGAAGAAATGAATTTAGGGCCAGTATAGAGCTAAATGGTTTATCTTTGTTGAAAAAGTAAATCAGGGGTCGAATTTTCTTAGGTTTTTTTTTTTTTAAGCAACTTTCCATATTTTTTTTCCTTATCTATCTTTTCCTTGTTTGTCCTTCCTGACTTTTCTGGTGAGTCATTTCAGTTTAATTCCAATGAAACTGACAATTAGATACAGAGAATCTGAAGATCACAGTACAGATGACAAAATCCAATCAATGTATTTAATACTGAATGTATATGTGGTGTTTCAGTAAACAGGACTGCCATAGTTGGCAAATTGTTGAGGTTGTTTAGGGGACAGGATAAAGGGTGAATCTTTTCAACGTACTAACTAGAGGGATCGAACAGCAATCATTCAAGTGGCTAAAAAGAAGATAAGATGCATCACATTCCCAGAGGTGTGTTTCTTTGAATCCATAACCAGTGACCAAATTGTAGCAAGCTGAATCAAATACTGCCTTTCCTGAGAAATCTCCTTGTACAGAGTCAATATAGCATGCATTGTAGAGCAGATGCTAAGTAAAAACAGTCATTTAAATTCACATCCTGTCTGAGAATTTCTTCCCCCAAAATTGACCCATCTTTTTTGAAACCAATAGGCTGGATGTACTTTCAAAGAAAAAATATTTTATTTTATTTTATTATTTTATTTTATTATTTTATTTTATTTTAATGTGTATGTATATGTTTTTAAATGTATATGCTGCCCAATTCTTTATAGAGTCATTCAGAATCATAAAAAAAATATCCAGATTCGATTCAAGGTGTTGATCATCGCTTTTAAAACCCTCTGTGGCAGAGGGGGAGAACGATGACATTTTTATGACTTGTGGACTTCAACTCCCAGAATTCCTGAGACAGCCATGTTTATTCCTACCTCACAAATTCTGGGAGTTGAAGTCCACAAGTCATAAAATGTCACTGTTCCCCACCCTGCTCTATGGCATGAGTCCAGGATATCTGAGGAACCACCTTTCCCCAAGGGCAGTGGTCCTCCCCACTCATTTTGACAGAAGGGGCCCACTGCAGACCCCATCCGGTATGGAATTTCAACTGGCAGGGTCTAAGACAGTGGTTCTCAACCTTTTTAATGCTGCGACACCCAACCGGTCATAAGTCGAGGACTACTCAACCGGTCGTAAGTCGAGAATGGGACTTTTGGCGGGCTCAGCAGGGCAGAGACAGCCTGGACAATTCCTACTGGCTTTTGAAAGCCAATAGAATTAGACTCTATTCAAGAAAGTCTATTCTATTGGCTTTCAAAAGCCAATAGAATAAAAGGGAGTGGCACAGCTAAGGAAAAGGGGGAAAAAATGGCAGACTGCGTTGTTTGGCGACCCCCGTGAAATGGTCGTTTGACCCCAAATGGGGTCCCGACCCACAGGTTGAGAACCACTGGTCTAAGAGAAGAGCCTTTTCTGCCACTTCTTATACTGTCACCTCAAACAGTGAGATGGGTGGCATATAAGATTTATAAATAAATAATGAATAATAAAAATATCCATAAAACTAAAACTAAACTGAATAGGTGAATGGTGAATAGTGTTCATGGCAATGAGAATATCCTTTGTTTAGGATACTGAATCAAAACATTCCAATTTGAAACACTAAATGTTTATGTTACATATGAAATACTACTTGAAAAGTTTCCAGGAGTATGGCCACAAGAAGTTATGGGAAGTTCAGAACAAGTCCATTTGCCTCCCTCAGAATTTTTCATAGAAATAAGTGATGCAGTAATCTTCAAAAATATTTTAATGCTTAAGTAATATAGTGCAGTGGTACCTGAAAGCTTGATCATTCCTGATCTAAAAATTGCTTTAGAAAGTATAATAATCTGGAACATACTGTATCCATAATTAGATTCTCAGAAATCAATTCTACTAAATTAATGGATTTTTTTCCAAGCTAAACATATAGAACTTGCCACTTAAACCTGCTGAGTGCCCTTTGAATATAGTGTCACTTGCACTTTCTAGCAAAACTGAGGTTATGCATTCATAATAAATTATGCAAATTAAATTTGTATCTACCTGCTTTTCATAATGCATTTTGCTGCTGAGACTTGTCTTCAGGTTTTTGCTACAAGGTGGCAGGTTGAGAACAAAAAAAGCAAGCATAAGAGGAGGGCAGGCATCTATTGAAAGAGGCTATCAAATAGGACAACATTGGCTTTTCATAAGCTTTAAAGAGCATTATTATCACTTGTTAACTGAAATTTAATCCAGCCAGCTTCTATTTTAAAAACATTTAACTGGTCATTGCTTATCTATTTTTCTAATTTTCTCTCTGTTTTTAAAACAAAATTTCTGTTTATTTATTTATTTTTTGAAAAAATATTGTGAAACTGTAGCTTGTATTTATGTCTTAGTTGTCATTTTACAATATCCATAGATTTAGGGAATTTCAGAGTTTCCTTCATTTCCTTCTTTTCTCCCTTCCCTTCCTCTTTAATACTCGGATATAATACATATTATTTTAATGTGGTTTCTTTCCCCCCTTGATGTTGTAAAATCTTTGCATGTCAGTGGATTGATCCCTGGAATGATCAGGAGAAGAAACTCTGGTACCTAATACAAAGCTCCACTAAGTTCCATACAGAGTTTGGTCTTTAAATGGATGCTGGTGTCCATATGAGAAAGATGAAACTGGAGCACTTATTAATTTTGTGATTATTTGTGACTTTGCCAACCAATCTACAATGCAAACTTCTCTTTCATTTTTCTCCATATTCAGTATTTATACTACCAATATTAAGGAATGTGAAGAAGAGCAAGAGCTTGTTGTTGAAGAGAAAATAGAAGTAGAAGAGAAGATAAAACGTGCTGGCCGTGGGAAGAAGAAAGCAAAGAAATAGTATAATGAGATTGGAAGGTGTTACTGTTATTTATTTCTTTGTTTGTTTAGCACATACATTTATGCTGGTCTGAATTTAATGCAGCTACAGATGTACAATACAGATATAGCCAAGTGGATCATATACATTACACAGCAAGGCATGTCTCAGAAGTATCTGCCTTATTATTATCAACCTTTCCATAAAGGAGCTTCTTTCTTTCCATAAAACATCATATCTTTCTGAAACATCTGGAGATCAGTTCCCAGCAAATTATGCAGATCCTAGCAAGAATCTCCTTACCTTGTTCTGCAGAAATAAAACATCTCAAGACTTTGGAAAGAAAACAAAATTTGTGGTCAGACTGTTGTGCAGGAAGCCTAGCAGGTTTGGTGAGTTGGTAGGGCAGAGAGGCATGAACAGCTAAGACAGGATACAGCAAACAAACAAATGAAATGAAGGACCATTAGAGATAATTGAAAATGGAATTAGTTAAATTATCATCATCATCATCATCATCACCATCATGGTATTTTATATGAGATCTTATGGGATTTCTAGCAACATATAGAAAGAATACCAATATTTTGATATATTAAGGGGTAGTTTTGCTTGAAGATTTAAGCATTTGACAGATGGATGTTTTTTTGTTTTAGTTTTTGGCACCCATAACCTCCTACCATGCAATGATGTCAACCACTTGTGCAAAATTACCATCCTTCCTCTTACATTGGTCTTCCAGCAATAAGCCATCATCTTTTCCAAAGCAATGTTTTCAAAATTGTGAAACACTGACATTTTTCAAGAGATCGGGTTAACATGGGGAAACATCTAGTAAAGAACAATACAGATGCTTAGAACAGAACTGCAGGAAAAAAAGAAAGTGGAATTCTGGCTGAAGTCTGAGACATTTACTGTATGCATTGGTATTTGCTATACTGAAAGTACAATTTTCATTTAGAATCTTAAAATCCCCTGCTCATTTGTGGACATCTATAGCCTCCTATACATCATGTGTCAGCAGCTGTCCTTATCCTAACCATAAGTAGTACTGACTAAGGCTGATGGGAGTTGAACAATATTTGGAAGGCCACAATGCTGCATCCCTGTCTAAGATAGAAGGCTAGATTTGACAGGAGACCTGGACTCAACTGTGACATCCAATGGAGACCTTGCATTACTATCTGATAATAAAATGAGATTATGACTCCTGCCACCTTAAACAAGTATATAGTGTAAGAAATCTATGGTAAAGTACATATGTGATAAATATATAATCTGATATTGGCTGCTGTGTATGTTCAATTTCTCCTCCATATAACATTTCTCTTTAACAATACCATAATAGCATGCAAAATATCATAGACTGAATTTACTCTTTATGTAGCAATGTCTCTAGAATTTCAAAGGGTCTTAATGTGTTTATCCAAATCCTTTGATCAATGTTGGTATCTTAACCATCAGAAACAATGGATATACATGAAGTTATTTGATTGGCAATTTTAGCTATCAAGCTACATTTAGTCAAACTAATTTATTACTAGGGAAAATGTTCATTGAAGTTGAAGAGATCATGACCTCATATTAACAATAGATTGAATTTTTTAGAGATTAACTGAAGTCAGATTTAGCGAATTTAGTAAGAAGCGTGTATACCAAGTTATCCAGAAAGGGGTAGGGCAGTTTTAGTATCTTCTTAACCTGAATGTGCTAAAGAGTTTTTCTGATTAAAAATCTCTAGTATAAATTCAAAGAGAAAGGTATAGTTTATGTTACAACTGATTCACTATGCTTCCAAAACCACCCAGAGTCACTTAGTTGAGTTGGGTGGGTATAGAAACTGAATAAATAATCAAAAGAACTTAGTTTTTGGAAAGAAACATTTCATCTTTAGTATGTTCTACAATTAAGATGATTATTTGCACAATGACATTACTTGCAAAAATGATAGTCAGAAAAATAATTTCTTATAATATTTCAATTTAATTACATTCACATTTTCTGTTATGTTTATGGTAAATTAGTATGGTTATGAAAACTTTTTTCCCCAAACACTAGAGATTTGTGTGCTTGTGTATAGGGGGTTGTTGGGTTTTCTATTTTGTTTTTCAGTTCGTCATCTTTCAATAAAGCAAGCAAGTGTTGGATCTAATAACTCTGAAACCAAATGTCCCCTAGAGGTTGTAATAAATTAATATGGGTCTGAAAATTACCAGAGTTAAAGTGACATTTTATTAGACTTGTTTTCTGTCTTCCCCTAGACAGGCACATTCTCATTATCTAGAAAACACCGCATGAATTTGACATGTGAATTCTGTAAAGAAATAAAATTAGCAAGAAGACTATGTGGCTGAATTAGATCATAGGAGAATATGTATGGTTGCTTTATTTTGCATTGCTTTCTCTTAGAAGCCCATCATCAAATCCTACAGACTAAGACATGCTTGATGGCAATACTAGAATGATCTTGCTAAAGCAGATTATTATTAGAAGGCCATTGTAGTGTGTGGGTTAGGGGGCTGATCAGGGAAGACCTAAACGCAAATCCTCACTCAGCCACAAAGTTTTGGAAGATTTTGAGCCAGTCATTATCTTCCACCATGAGCTAAATATAAAGGGCTGTTGTGAGAGAAAAATAGAAGAATAATGCTATGTATACAAAATAAAATACAACAATTTATCAATCATGAGTTTTGGTCATCCAGATATTTCTGAAACATCAGTTATGCTATATCATCACTCAATTTCCAAAAATATTATACAGAGATTATAAAAAATTATTTAAAAGTTCATATATTAAATCATAAACCATGATAAACAAACCACAATGGATAGATTCATGAAAATATACAAAGTCAGAAGTGAACTACATATTGTTTAATAAATATTAATAAACGTAAAATGTTTAATAATAACTCTGTGTCCTCTGGACTTGTTTTCCATCATTAACCAACTGGGAGGAAGTTGCCACCACATAAACTGAGATTTGTGTCAAGTTTCTCCTGTTCATAAATGGCAAATTTACACACCTGTATGCTCAGATTGGGTGGGGAGCTGTCCATGGTGGAACATGCTTGAAATCTTAGCCTCAATTGATCCTGCCAACTAGCTGCTGCTTTGTGCACTTTGTAGCTTTCATCAGTTGTAGCATGCCTGCCTACCTGCCTGGTAGATCCAGTCCTTAGTGGAGAACATACTATATATACTTGCAGATAAGCAAACCCTCAATTTTTAAATCAAAATAGCAAGAAAATGCAATACTTGCAGACAAGCCAACCCTCAAAATGTTTGTATGTTTTAATTTTTACAATTGGCTTATCTTTGGGGTTTGCTTATCTACAGATAGGCTTATCCACAAGTATATGTGGGATATACAGGTACTTTTAAAAAGCTGAGGGAAAACTCAACTGTATATACTCGCTGGTAAGCCCGTTTGTGGATAAGATTACCCACTTGGGGGGTGTATTTTGGCATCTACAATTCACAGTTTATCCATGAGTATATACAGTAACAAAAAATTATGCTATCAAAGATAAACAGCTCATTTTAAAAGGTTTCCAATGAACAGAAAATGCTTCATGAACCCATGGGATGAATGTGAAAGAAATGGCATTACTTTTTTTCCCATATGATGCTATTTGGGAAGGGGGGACAGAATATATTAACCATGGCAGGGGCATGTCACATCTCTTTTCCCAAACAGGGACTTCTGCAACCTGTTCTACCTGGTAATTTACTCTTTGTAATTGGGATGTCATTCTGGCAGAAAGATTGTAACTTACTACCTCAGCATTCCAAATCCATCTGGATCTTGGCCTGGCCATATGTTTTCTGCAAAGACAGCATGAATTAATTCATTAAAAAGTCTTTGGTGTATAACTAATTTTAGCCCTCATTTCTAACAACTGAAAAATCATCTAAAAGATGTTTGCTGAATTGATGCAAGTGAAACTTGGAAACAAAAAGTGGAATTTGTTTATTTGTTTGTTTTAGCTGCTGGATAACCAACTATGTCTTCTTTAAAATTCTTTTTCCAAATGTTTACCTTCTGAAGGTCTTGCTTTCCCCTCTGGCAGCTAGTGTTTTTCTTCTCAGTGCACAAAACATCATTTTGCCTACCTTTTGTTATTAACCATTCTCAAATCAACATTATGGAGGAATTTCAATGGGATGGATTCACATATCATTCTAAACTACCATTATTTTAGACTTTGGAATGAGCCACTATATGCAGTTTGCTCCTGCTAGAATCAAACAGTCAGAACAAATGCAAAATCAAATGAAATGCAGCAGAATGTGACAATCCTGCTAATGAATTAAAAAAACTTATTCAGTTAAACCCAAGCTCAAACATTGTGCCTGAGATATGAATTCATTGTAGAGGTTTCCTACCTCTAAAGTAAATCTATTTAATTATTTCTTTCACTCTGGGTGATAAATTTGAAATAGGGACATGGCAAATTCCAAAGAATCCATATTAAACTTACCCCATACATATTTTCCTAGCAGTCACTTTCCCTCATCCAATTACTGTAGGCTATTCTTCCTCCTTGACTTTCTTCCAGAATTATGTGGGAAGCAGAAACCTTTCCTGAGCCACCTATGACATACCAACAGGAAGTTATCCAGCAGGAATTCTTTCTTCTGAAAAAGAATATTATATTAAAATTTCTAAATTAACTAGTGAGAAAAATTGCCCCCCTTTTTCCTATCAGTTCTCATTCACCCTGATGAAAAAGAAGAGTTCACCTTTCTTTCAAAGCAGAGCATTTCAGTTGCATTCCCACTGGTGCAGTGGTATGTTCTTATTTATTTATTTGGCTGCCCATCTTACAACAGGGTGACTCTGAATGGCTTACAATATTAAAAAGATAAAACTATATAAATATCATACTATAAACGTTTGTTGTTGCTGTTGTTAGTTGTGAAGTCGTGTCTGACCCATCATGACCTCATGGACAACATTCCTCTAGGCCTTCCTGTCCTCTACCATTTTCTGGAGTCCATTTAAGTTCACACCTACTGCTTCATAAATATACAAAATGCAAAAAAAAAGATCAATCCAATTCAATTAAATAATTAATTCTTGGATTTAGTTTTAAGATTATCAAGAGGGATGAGTATGCATGTAAGCTAATACCTTCTCTTTCACTGTATAAGCATTTCTCTACTATATCCGTCCTTCTTGCTTCCCATACTTCATTTAAATCCCATGTAAAGTAAAGGCATCAGGAAAGAATTCATCCATTGAGTTTTCTCAAAATAAATGTTGTGGGCAGCCAGAGTGGCTTCAGAGTGAAGAACAGATGTGTGGTAAGAAGCTAAAAAGATCCTTAAAAAAAGTTCTACTGTAATTCCAAAGGAGCTTGATAATACTTGTTAAACAAAAAATTCTGTCACATAGAAATTTAATTTTTGGAAAGTTGTAGGAAAGATCTTCCCATATTCTATTGTACGGAGAACTTCATTATAGCCTGAGATCTCTCTCTCTCTCTCTCTCTCTCTCTCTCTGTGTGTGTGTGTGTGTGTGATAAAAAATAAAATGCTGAGGTAACTTGTTTAAAGTGTGAATCAGTGTCACCTGTAGAATCATAAAATTCCATCATTAAAATTAACTTTATCTATTTTCTCTTACATTCATTCATTCGCTCACTCATTCAATTTCTATAGTTGCCCAAACAACCAGGTGACTCTGGGTGGCTTACCATTCTAAATTTTTAAAACAAATAAAACAATTTAAAAGATATTAAAACAATAAAAACATTCACAAAATAAGTAAATTAAGTAAGTCTAAATCTGAACTTTAAGTACACATTTTTAAATACACTGTTTTCCAATGTGTATTGATATTAGAACATGACAATGAGGTTTTTTAAAGGCATTTCTCCTTTTTTTGCCAACTCTGTAAATCGCATCTGGAACACATCTGTAATGTTTGAGAAAGTGACTTACATACTGGGGCAACAGAGCTCTGGGCTTCTTGGCATCTGTCGCAAAGCTGACAGACCAAGGCTATTTATTCATGCATGTTAAAATAAAGAGGCAAGCAACTACTATGGTTCAAGGGCAATAATGCTTAAGTGATGGATGATCCAAGTGAGGCTGGAGACATTAACCCAATAGAAAAAGATTTGGTGAACAATGACTCCTCATCTGTATATGTAGAATCATGTGACTCGAAGGTACAAAAAGGAATAAAAAGATTTACTGGATGCAATAAGATCGGATGAGATGGGGTGGGGAGACACAAAACCGCCACATAGATTTACTAGCGATAATAAGGCTTGAAAAAAAAATTAAAAGTGGACAGTTAAAAAGATTCATTCATTGCAAGCAGCTTTTTTTTTGGTAGTAGCTGTAAAAGAAGCTATCCATTAAGATTTATAGATTACAATGTCATTTTAAAAGGCAGTAGAATAACAGCTGCATTTGACAGTATATTTCTGTTCCTGCATGTCACAGCCCGGAGCCCAATTGAAAATAAACCTTCAGGACTCTACCAACAATTTAAGTAGTGAAACCAAAGCCTGTTAGGACCAATGTCCATGGCTTACTAGAAAAATGCATCTTGATGGCAAACTACAACTATTTTACTCTCCTGGTTCTTGATCCCGATTCCTTGATTTAAATTATGCTTGAGGGCAACTTTCTTCCTTCTTTTGCCTCACTTTTATTAACTTAATCCTCCCCAAGCCTTTAGAAGGATCAGGCTACAACTCCTACTATCCTCAATCAGAAGGATACAAATGACAGCTGCCCCGTTTATCTGCTGGAGACCAAACTAGGAAGGCTGATTTAGGCTTCGGCCTGGACTTGTCTATTTTGTTCATGGTGTTTGCTAAAGTGCTACACTCCATGTTTCTTTTTTCAGAAGCAATAGTGGAAAGCTACAAATAACCATGGATAATAGGATAACATTTGAGGGCTTGTGCAACTTCTTGTGTGAGATTGAATACAGTTTTGTAATGGTTCGGTCCTGCAGCTCAGCGTAATGCTTCTGCTTGCATAGGTAATTATGCAAATTGAAGAACATAATTAGATTTAGCTCCTGCAGCACTCTGATTGCAGCCTCCCTGACTCCATCTGTGGTTTCCAAAGCACCCTGAGATCACAAAGATTGCAACTCGTGTCATAATGGCTGGGTTTCATTCACTTCATTATTTATTTATTTTTCTTTCCCCTCCTCCCCCCAAAAAAAAAAAACCAATAAGGAAAGGAGACCTCTTGGTCTGGACAGATCCTGGGAGCATTTCACCAGGATAAATGAGAACAAAGAAGGAAATATAACTGCCCAGGGTCCAGAGTGGTTTAGTTAAGGGATTCAGTTTGGGGTGCTTGAGCCTGAATTAGAACTAGTAGGGACAAGGGATCCAGATCCAGCTGTTCTACCCTGAAAGCACCTTGCTTTTGCTCCTGTGCTTTCACCCCTGGTAAATTCAGAAGGTCACTTGGAGCTTTATTGTAGAACAGCCCCTACTGACAAAATTTCTATTTATTATTTCACAACTAAAATTACTTTATAAAACTAAGTTATCAGGGCTTTTTTTGTTTTTTTGTCAGAGAATACCCAAAACAGAGTTTCAGTATCTTTTTTGGATGGAACCTTGTAGGTTAGGCAAGGCGGATTGTATAACATCTGTGAGTTCCGGAACCTTTTTTTTTTTTTACAAAAAAAAGCACTGTAAGTTACTATTACCAAATGCTGACCTCTCCAGATGTTGAAGTTACTCTAAAGCAGGGGTGTCAAACTTGCAACATCACGTGATGTGTTGTGACGTATCGTGACTTTTTTCTCATTGCCGGCAATGGGATGGGCGCGGTTTCGTCACGACACATCCGACACGCAGGCCGACAGTTTGACACCCCTGCTCTAAAGGAAAGGTAAAAATGGCCCCTTGGTAATACAGGCTGATAGTGGTTCTTGAAGTTACATTAGTCACTTCACTAGCATTTAAAGTTACAATAATGAATATCAATATACACATATAAAGCTATGCTTTAATTCTGTTATGGAAATCCTTTAAATTGATTCAGGTCAATAGTTTTGAAGAGTGTCATCAGCAACACTGAACAGCCATAGAGCCTGAACAGATGTTTGTAGAAATTATTAAAATAGCTTGGGAATTTTTAAATTTAATAAAGGCACATACCACTGAGTAGCAGTCAGATAAACCAAGATTTCATCTTACATAGTGGCAGTTTGAGTTGCACCAAACTCTGCAAACATGCTGCTCTTCTTAGTAATTCCCACATCCAGAACTACAGCTCCAAAATCCCATCTCAGCATTATGAGCAAATTAGACAACCAAACATCTTAGCTGCCTGAAACATTTCTACTCTACCTTTTGGTCCAAAGGTCTCCAAAGTGGTGTAAGGTTTGCACTTATCTCTCCTTTCCTGAACAGAATTGACCAATTTGTGGGTCTTGAAATACTGCTGAAGTAAAATTTTGAACAATCCCAGTGAAAAATAATTTGAGATTTTTACAGTGCCTATTAACAAAGAGTCCTCTGAGTGACAGAAATGCCTTCTGTGACAAGCCAGCATCTATGTAAGACAGTGGAGCATTCGTTGAGATCATTCTTGCAGCTAGAGATGTCCATGATCCCCATGGAGTCAAAAATAGTCAAGATGATGGCTACAAATAAGTGACAGAAGCCTGTTCTTTTTTCATATGCATCACAGCCACCATCTTGAATTTTTTGATACCTCACCACTTGCTTGCCTTCTGGTTCTGTCTGCAATTGTTCACTGTCAGCTACTTGGAAACTAACAAGGACCAGATTCTGATTTATTTTAAAGTTCATATTCTTTGATAAAGGCATTGCCAAAACACAATTTGTCTTGTAAATATTGCAGAGAAAAATACTTGAGTAGCAAAAAGTGGTTTTGAGGAGCAGAGTTTGCATTGAAATATTGATTGAAGTCTAAATGCTAAGGCTGTCATTGAAAATTCATGCAACATCTCTGCCAATAAGCTGCATGGATTGGCTCCCACTCCAGCACTTCCATAAATCCTATGACAGTGTTAATAACCTTTATTAATGAAATAGAATGTGTTCTTTTGAGCAGGGATTATGAATATGTGGAACTTATCATAGTCAGTTCTAGGGGCCCATGACAACATCCTATTGATGTCACTGACAAAGCATCAAAGATCCCAGCTTCATTGACAAGATAATCTTAGTTTATGACTGTGTTGTAGCCACAGAAGAACAGCCATGGATCCAAATAGCTATGAAACATACAAGGTAACTCTTGAACAGTTTGACGGCTTCTTTGAGTAATGTGCCTTTCTCCATATTGTTTCGTCTTTGCCTCATTTCTGAGACATCTTCCAGAACTCCCAGCAATCAGTATGGACATCTGTTGTAGATGATTAGAGGTCTGGAGGCTAAAACATACAAGGAACGGTTGCTGGAATTGGGTATGTCTAGTTTAATGAAGAGAAGGATGGGGGGGGGCATGACAGCAGTGTTCCAATATCTCAGGGACTGCCACAAAGAAGAGGGAGTCAAGCTATTCTCCAAAGCACCTGAAGGCAGAACAAGAAGCAATGGATGGAAACTAATCAAAGAGAGAAGCAACCTAGAACTAAGGAGAAACTTCCTGACAGTTAGAACAATTAATCAGTAGAACAACCTGCCTCCAGAAGGGGTGAATGCTCCAACACTGGAAGTTTTTAAGAAGAGACTGGACAGCCATTTGTCTGAAATGGTATAGGGTTTCCTGCCTGAGCAGGGGTTTGGATTAGATGACTCCAAGGTCCCATCCAACTTTATATATATATATATATATATATATATATATATATATATATATATATATATATATATATAATGTGTGTGTGTATATGTGTGTGTGTGTGTGTGTGTCTGTGCGTCTGTGTGTGTCTCTCTGTGTGTATGTACATGTGTATATATGTGTGTGTGTGTGTGTGTGTGTGTGTATAATTTATATGCCACCCCTCCCACAAGTAAGTCCTTTGAAAGTTCCATACCATAGTTGGAATTAATTACTTTTTATTTCTATTTTGCTGATTTGGAAAAATAAGTGATGGTCATTTTCAGCTCATTCATTGAAGGGTTGGAGGGTTGGTGTTTGCCTTGGCCCAGGATAATGATGTCAATATTCTTTGTGTCATCACATTCTATAAACAAATAAATAACAAACTTGACTTATTGTTTCTAAAAATGAAATTCTACACGCTTTATGTAATCCTTCTTACACCCACAAAATCATTAGTAATTAATATAGCTAATGTCACCTATTTCGCCCTACTTGGGCAGAACAGGTGACATGCCCACTACAATCTTTACTAACGTTATCTTGTTTATTGTTCATTCCTTTCCCTCTGAATGTAGATGAGTTCTGATCCGATTGAATCATCATTAACAGCACTGATTCTGCATCCTTGAAATCAGCTCAACGGGGAGTCCGACAATTTGTGACATTATTAGGAAGATACGCATCTCATTGCAAAAGACCAGCTGTTTAAATAATAAACCTTATAAATAACATATTAAATTCCTCTCCTGAAAGCATCCATTGTGTGCATATACAGCATTTTATTAAAAAGAAAAAAGGCAACACCTTTTTTTCTTTGTGTGTGTGTGTGTGTGTGTGTGTGTGCAACAAACCTTACAAGGTTCAATAATCTGCCATTTGAGAAATAGGATCGTCAATATCTTGGACATATTTTCTGCTCTTTTTTTATTGGGATTCACTTTAATTCTACATTATTTATTTCATACACAGCAAAATCAAAGCAGCGTGAAGTGAGCCAATATCCCTGGTTTTGACTTCAGGCCTTTGCAGCGGTTATAGGAGTAAATATCTTGCCAGCCCCTCCCCCCATCAGCGTCTAATGGAAGTTTTATGACTGTTGCAAGAACATTGACTGTCTGATGTGGTAACTCCAATAATCTTCTCTCTCGAGCCTTGGGGACCCCAGGAAAAGGCTAATAAATCTTGATTTTTATTATAGCTTCACTTCATCCACACATAGATAAGAGAAAAAGCAACATTTGGAAGCAAACATTTTGCAGCTCTGGTCTGGGCACAGAATTAGTGTGCTCACCAAGCACAAACTAATAAGTAACAATAAATTAGATATTATGTTATTGCTAATAGCCACCAAACCTGATGGGGTCAGCCAGTGCTCTTCTACAGAGTTGCTGAAGGGCAAAAGAAAAAGAACACGCTGATCTATTGGATCCAAAAACATTTCCAAAATACACCTCTGTACTTTGACGCAAGCACTATTCCATCCAACGAAGACATCTACAGGTAGTCCTCGACTTACGACCACAATCGAGCTCAAAATTTATGTTGTTAAGTGAGACCTTTGTTAGGTGAACTTTGCCCCATTTTACAACCTTTCATGCCACAGTTGTTAAGTGACTCACTGCAGATGTTAAGTTAGTAACTTGTTTGCTAAGTGGATCTGGCTTCCCCATTGACTTTGCTTGTCGAAAGATTGTAAAAGGGGATCACATGTCCCTGGGACACCGCAAAGGTCATAAGTATGCACCAGTTGCCAAGTGTCTGAATTTTGATCACATGATCATGGGGATGCTACAAAGGTCGTAAGTGTGAAAAATGGTCATGTCACTTTTTTTTAGGGCTGTTGTAACTTTGAATGGTCACTTAATTGAACTGCTGTAATGTTGAGGACTTACCTTTACGAGCCTTTATCTTGGCTAAAATTCTAAGTTTCCTTTTTAATATTTGTACATTTGTGCTTTATTTGAGCTGTATCTTTCTTTCCCCACTTCATCCTTCAAAATTTAGCATTAGACTCTTGCATATAAATGGCTCAATAGTGGGCATTTCTATTTAGGATTGTAAAGTACTTCTAATCCTCTTCTACATCATGAAGTTAGATAATCTGATACTGTTAAAAACAGCATGCTTTAAGAGGTTTGCTTAAAGGATCTGCTTAGTGAACTCTCCATTTTGGTCAGATTATTCGGGATTATGAATAATCCATAAAGACAACAAAACCAGAAAAAGCCAACAGTTCTTTAAGTCTGCTGCTTAAAGAAGTACACTATACTTCTTTTTTAAAGTGAAGTAGAAAATACCATTGAGAATATGACAGGCAAGAATGAGTGAGCAATAAAATAGCATTTCTGAAGCACATGAAACCAACTCCAGGACAAAGCCACTTGAATAAATGAAAAGAATCTCTACAAAACCAATTCTGGAAGGGCCTTAGAAATTATTTTTTTAAATTCTCAGTAATTATTTTTCTGGGGCAAGTGAGGACATTTTCCTCCTTGCTCACTTCTGTTCCTTTCATTGTACAATTTCCAATTCACAGTTACTGGTGGTGGACTGGGAGAGTAAGAGGGGAGGAGGGGAAGGGTAGGAAGGAAAGGAAAGAGGAAGAGAAAGGAAGAGAAATTTATTTATTTATTTATGAGACTTATATACCGCTTCAAGTGCAAGCACTCTCTAAGCGGTGTACACCAGTAAGCAATGTATATATATATTTACATTGCCCCCAACAATCTGGGTCCTCATTTTACCTACCCCGGAAGGATGGAAGGCTGAGTCAACCTTGAATTGTTTGCAAATTAGAAATAATTATTGAGCCCTGACAGAAAAGACACAATTTCACTCCATAATGGACTTCTGGATGCAACGATTAATTTCTGCCAAACCTCTTCCTTTTATGTCCATTGCTCTTAGAATTATTCTTTAATTTTTAAACTGGTCTTGAATGAGAATGGACGCCTCTTCCAACAGAGTTGAAATAAGCAACCTTCTTTTCTATTAAGACTAATAGTCCCTCAGGGATAAATTACTGGAATGAGCATTATAGGAGGGTCCTGTAGTGATATATCATCCATCTAAACAGCTTTTATTTTTTAAAAAAGGAAGAAACCCAACAGAAGCAGGAATTTGGGAGAGAGGGGAGCTGGCTCATACTAGGAAAAACAGACTAAGGACTGCAAACAGTTTATATACATCAACTTGGAATAATCAAGCCTTTTTATAAAGGGGGAGGGGAGTCAGAAGAGCAGCAGGAAGAGAAACGGGGCTAATTTGATAAACCTTTCTACTTTCACCTCATTTTTTTCTAATCTTTTTCTCTCTCTCTCTCTCCCAAGGTGCAGGCCAAAGGACTGGAACTGGCAGCTCTTAAGTCTGAATCATCCCTTATGTAACATGTCTGAAGCTATGCCTTCAAATAAAGACTGTCCTCAGACACTGGAGAGGATTCTGTAAAATAAGACTGGGAGTGAAAGGGCAAAAGGAAAGAAACGACATCAAACCAATTCAGAATAGAAAGCAAGGAGGCCAAGCACAGGGCACTTTTCAGTATAATATACAGCTTCAGTCTAAATCTCTCAGTTGATGCTGCATGCATTATAAAGGCATGATTAGGGCAGCGCTGCCTATCATCCTATTCCACACAGCTAGGATAAGAGGACCAGTTTCACTTCATCCAATTTGCAGGGAAATTGCAGCAATGAATCCTAGGCTGAAGATAGTTTTCCTTCCTTGCTCTTGATGTTTGGATTAGATTACGGGCTTCCAAGGTGCTGAGGTCGCAGGATTAAGAGGGTTGCTTACTAGATTCAGCAACAAGCTGCAGGCTTTCCATTCATTTTCTCCTATCAACATGGGTCCTCATGATCGAAACTAATTTGAAGAAAAGGAGAGAGGCAGTAAAGTTGCAAGTTACTTTATATAAACAAGGAGCAAATCCTACACTCACTACAGTGGTGGGATTCAGCCGGTTTGGTAGAACCAGTAGCTAACTTTTTGTTGCCCAGGCCCAGAATGGACTTTTGGAAGTGGCATCCACACAGAGAACCAGTTGTTCACATATTTGAATCCCACCACTGACTCACTAGCACTGAAGATGTTACCTAGCTGGGTAATGAAATGTTTGTAAGTAAACAGCTGAGCTAAGAGAGCTAACTTTAAGGATACCCTGGATAATGGGGTTAATTTTGCAAGAAATGTTCTATGTATCCTATATATTGGAGGAAGCAGCAAAAACAGCACCTTAGTATTCCTTTTAATTATATGGTCTTTCTAATGGCGATAAACAGTGTAATAAAGTATATGAGACAAAAAGGGATGTAGCCCCTTGGAGACTAAACAGATGAACTGAGGCATGAATGTCCATATTGTTGTCTTACTTCATTCAATGCATGAAAAGTTCCAATTTCATGTTTTATTGCCATGAAAAAGAGGTGAATCGCTCCAGCTCTTCAAACAGAAACAAAAATTACTTTGTGTTTGCAATGAGAGTTCATTGAAGGCTTACAGAATGTTAATGTATTTGCTTTTATTTACAAATATAAAGCATGGCTGATTGGGACTTAGTGGATTCTTAAAACATGCAGCCCAATTGCTAATCATATTAGCTTACTGTACTCAAGAGAGAAAGCACAACCTCTCTAACGCTATTTCCACTTTAACTAACTGGAGTTAAACTTCAGTATTAAGTGTTCAGACTTCCTGGACCAAAATTAAAATTGCAACTGAGCATTCTCTGTTCTTCTTACTTGCTTCATGAAGAGAGTTCCAGCCATTAAGGCAACCTATTGTCTTTTAAACAAATAAATAAAAAAGGAAATACAGTCATTTACAACAGCATTTTTTTGCCATGATATAATGGCATAATTTATTATGGTTAGTCATTTTTTTCTTCTTCCTTTTCTGGAAAGAAAATATAAGGGGGATTCAAGGATTTGCCTTAAAAAAAAAAGAATAGACTTTCTTGCAATATAGTTTGAATGCCAATTGCATTAATGAACATCTTTTATATTTAAAGGGATGCTAATCTTACTACAGTGATTATGTATTATTTACAATCATTGCAACATTATACACGTTACAACAGAATGTAGCAAGAACACTGTCATGAGGATGATCAAGTTATTTAATTTCAAGGCAGGGTTGGCAGATGGAACAATTAATTGCTCAGCCACT
This sequence comes from Crotalus tigris, assembly GCF_016545835.1. Taxonomy (NCBI): domain Eukaryota; kingdom Metazoa; phylum Chordata; class Lepidosauria; order Squamata; family Viperidae; genus Crotalus; species Crotalus tigris. Next base: position 201,912 of record NW_024097714.1, read on the forward strand.
AAAATAACAATCATGTCAAGGCTGCCACAGTTTACTATGTTTCGGTGCCATGGTGAAGGACATGACAGCATCAGACGTTTTTATTATGATTATTGGTGACATCTTATAGCAATGTCAAAAATGAGGCTGTATGAATTGTAATGTTGGAAATTAATCAGCAATATGTCTCACAGTTCAATATTACCTTGGACTGTGCAGGAAATATGCAGCCCAAAAGGTGTGGCTTAACTCTGACAAAAGTTAAAGTTAATATTCAAAAAACAGGATATCTGATTGCTTTGTAGAAAATAATTTCCTTGCTTAAATCTTTTGATCGTTTACTTCTCCTCCTCTTTCCTTTGCTTCCACCCTGCTGAAAATGTTCTGAAGCCCTGTTTCTGGAGAAAACAGCCAGTGGCTCATCTTTGTTTTGAGAGGATAATGCTGATGCTATCTTTTTCTCCTACACCCACCTCCTCTGCCCGTCAGGCTTAATATGTTCCCTGCAGGAAACTGCCATGTACAGAGAGGAGTATTTGTGTCTGACCTGATTCCTTTATAGCAAATGAATAACTGTTTCCCAGGTAGTCTTTCCTCACTTGATTCCCATTAGGGAAGCTGCCTTCTGGGTTATGCTTGAAAGAATTCCTGGCACACTGATGAAACTTCTCGAAGGTTGTTGCCATCCAGCCTATGTTTTTTGTAGCTGCAAGGTATTTGGGGGGATAAAAGCAGAGGAATGAAAATGCATAAATCTAACCTGAAGGCAAAACAAGGCCAAGATCAGTGGTGGGATTCAAATATGTGAACAACGGGTTCTCTGTGTGGATGCTGCTTCCCAAAGTCCATTCTGGGCTTGGGCAACAAAAAAAAATAGCTACCAGTTCTGCCGAAGTGGTGTGAACTGGCTGAATCCCACCACTGGCCAGCATCACTGTCACGGAGAGAGTGGAACACATTGGGGCTGGTAGGCCATTCTGATGACCCTGGAATTATGACATTCCATTAAAGCAGCCCACAGAGAAGAATAGAACAAAGGTTTCCATTTGCTTTTATCTCAATTTCTTCTTTGTAAGTTCTGTTTCTCCCATTCCACTTCCATTGACAGGCCTTTATTCTGCAAAGTTTGCATTTATAGGGAGGTCTGTGTGTGCATTTTTCCGTTTGACATGACGTTTTACTTAATGTGAACATTTTAATCCTTTTTTTCCCCCTAGCTACTTGCTCCTGGCAAAGTTTGCTCCCCATAGAATGCTGCTTTGAATACTGTTTTTATTCATGCACATCTCTGTTAAGATGCACATTTTTGTCAGCATTTCTTTAATTAAGAAACTGTATCGCAAAATCTGAAGGACATGCATTTCAGAGATTGCATGTATAAATACTAATGTGCAAAATTAGGAAGTTTAACAATAAAATGTCAGCTGAAAGCACCCTCTTTCCCTTTGCCATCTCTCCACCAGTGGACAAGAACCCTTAGTCCTTACGCCAATTTGCTTCTCTACTCTGAAGTTTCTCATAAGTTGTTGCTCTCGCTTTCAATTAGTTGGAGCCCCAAACAGCTACCTAAAGTAGCTTTCTTCAGTCTGGCAGAATTTAGGTATTAGACTTCATTTCTTACCATTCCTGACTCCAGCATGGCCATCAGTAGGAATTCTGGAGTTTGAACTCCAGTTAGCTGAGATCACCTTGGAGAAAGACAATTAAATCAGCAAATTGTTTTTGTCTTTATATTGGCAATCATTAACTCTTTTGTTCTCGTTCTGATTTCTCATCAATTCTATAGCTTTGATCATGACATTGAAGAGAACAGGTGGGAAGAGGAGTAGAAGATTATATTGCTGTTTTACATGTTGTTGATAACAAAGTGTTGAGTTGCCATTGCTTAATGAGCCTATAAACACATACATATTTTGTAATTTTTGGGCATATGGCTTCCAATTTATTATTGCCCAGAACTTTTGGAAGACTCCAGGCTATCTTGCAGTGTCCAACAGATGGATAAATGAGGGGGCTAAGCTCATACTTATGTGAAAGTATCCAAGCATCCTCATCTTCCAAAAATGCATTGGTTGGAAACAGTTTCTTCTAGGAACAGGAAACAATGCATTCCAGATGGTGGGATGAACTCACTGCTGTTTCAGGAGTTTCACTGAGCTTTGCTACGAGGAAAGCTTTGGAAGATGGAAGACTTTTAATTTTTTGCTGCTCTCCATTGCTGCAGTAATACTAGCCCACTGTCACAAACATAAACAGAGTTTGTTTTCTCCAGCATTTGGTGTTGTTTAGTTGGCAATAACACTGGTTCTAAAGAAAATCATGGAGGTTGATATGGTTTTGTGAGGCCACCATGTTTCCTCCAAATGTACTAGAATGGCATGAGTGACCTAGATTGCCATTTTGGTTGGCTCCTAAATAATAACAACAACAACAACAACAGTAATAATAGTAACAACAGCAACAACAATAATAGTAATAATAATAACAACAACAATAATAATATCTGGGAAGATCTGTGAACAACTAGAAGCAAACAAAGTTATAACCAGTAGCCAGCACAGGTTTGTAAAAAACAGATCATGCCAAACCAATCTTATTTCATTCATTGACCAAGTGACTAAATTAGTAGACCAGCAAAATGCTGTCGACATAGTATATTTAGACTTCAGTAAGGCATTTGACAAAGTAGACCACAATCTGCTGCTTAGTAAGCTAGAATAAAGTGGGATAGACAACAACACCATCAGATGGATTTAGCTGGCTGATAAACCGTACTCAGCGAGTAGTCCTCAATGATACTATATCCACATGGAGAGAAGTAAGCAGTGGGGTACCACAAGGCTCTGTCTTAGGCCCAGTACTTTTCAATATCTTTATTAATGACTTAGATGAGGGACTAGAAGGGGAACTCATCAAATTTGCAGATGACACCAAACTGGCAGGAGTAGCCAACACCTCAGAAGACAAACTCAGGATCCAAAAAGATCTTGACAAACTTGAACAATGGATCTTATCCAACAAAATGAGTTTTAATGTGGAGAAAAACAAAGTTTTACATTTATGCAGGAAAAATCAAAGTTTAAGTACAGATTAGGTGAGACCTGGCTCAAAAACACCAACTGTGAGAGGGACCTTGTCGTCCTAGTGGACGATTACTTGACTATGAGCCAGCAGTGTGAAGCAACAGCCAAAAAAGCTAGTACAATCCTGGGTTGTATAAACAGAGACATAGAATCAAGATCACGCAAAATATTAGTACTGCTTTATAAAATCCTAGTAAGACCACACCTGGAATACTGTAACCAATTTTGGTCACCATATTACAAAAAAATTGTTGACACTTGGAAAAAGTTTATAGAAGAGCAACTAAAATACCAAAGGCCTGGAGACTAAAACATATGAAGACCAGCTGCAGGACTTGGGTTTGGCTAGTCTAAAGAAAAGAAGAAATAACATGATAGCAGTATTCCAGTATTCCAGGCTGCTACATAGAAGAGGGGAGTCAAACTATTCTCCAAAGCACCAGAGGGCAAATAAGAAACAATAGTTGGAAACTGACCAAAGAGAAGCAACCTGAAATTAAGGAGAAACTTCCTATCAGTGAGGACAATTAACCAGTAGAAAAGCTTGCCTTCAGAGATCATGGGTGCTCCATCACTGGAGATTTTTAAGTCACTTGTCTGAAATATAGGTTCTCCTGCTTGAGCAGGGGGTGGACTAGAAGACCTCAGAGGTCCCTTCCAGCTTAATAATAGTAATAATAATAATAATAATAATAATAATAGTAGTAGTAGTATAAATGATAAAATTAACCTGCTCTGGGACTTCAGAATTCAAACAGACAAGCACCTGCAACATAACACCCCGGACTTAACAATGGTTGATAAGAAAAACAAAAAAGTCTGGATAGTGGACGTGGCAGTGTCTGGAGACAGCAGAATAGACGAGAAAGAACTGGAGAAGATAACAAAATACAAAGACCTACAAATAGAAATAGAAAGACTATGGCAAAAGCAAGCAAGGGTAATATCAATAGTAATAGGTGCCTTGGGTGCAATCCCAAAACAACTGGAGCACCATTTGAACACAATTGGCATTGACAAATTCGCTATTAGTCAATTGCAAAAAGCGGCCTTACTAGGAACTGCTTCTATCCTGCGATGATATCTGTAATAACTCGATAGGTAGACAAAAATTCCAAATCCATCTAAGCATCTGGCTGACTGTGCGATGAATAATAATAATAATAATAATAATAATAATAATAATAATAATAATAATAATAATAATAGAGTTGGAAGACCTTGGAGATCTTTTAGTCCAACCTCCTGCTCAGGCAGGAAACCCTATGCCATTTCAGACAAATAATTGTCCAGTCTCTTCTTAAAAACTTCCAGTGTTGGAACATTCACAACTTCTGGAGACAGGTTGTTCCATTGATTAATTGTTCTAACTGTCAGGAAATTCCTCCTTAGTTCTATGTTGCTTCTTTCTTTGGTTAGTTTCCACCGATTGTTTCTTGTCCTGCTTTCAGGTGCTTTGGAGAATAGCTTGACTCCCTCTTCTTTGTGGAGGCCCCTGAGATATTGGAACACTGCTATCATGTCAGCCCTCATCCTTCTCTTCATTAGATAGACATACCCAATTCTGGCAACTGTTCTTTATATGTTTTAGCCTCCAGTCTCCTAATCTCTTTGTTGCTCTTCTTTTCTGTACTCTTTCTAGAGTCTCAACTTCTTTTTTACATTGTGACCTTGGCATTCTAGAGCAAGGACAGGGCTTTTTTTTCTCATAGAACGCCCAGAACAGATTTCCGGCACCTTTTTTGGATGGAACCTTATAGGGTAGGCAAGGCGGGTTGTATGACGTGTGTGAGTTCTGGCACTTTTTTTTTTTTTTTTTTTAGAAAAAAAGCACTGAGGAAGGATATAGAATATTTTAGAAAAGGGCAACTGGGAGGATCAAAAGACTGGACATTAAGGCTTGAAAAGAGAAGATTGAGGGAGAATATGATAGTTGATAGTATTCCTCAAATATCCAAAAGAATATCACGCGTAAGCTCAAAACCTGTTTCCCACAGTTCTAAATGCAGGACTTCAGTTACACTAAGGCATATTTTAACTGCTATATTTATGCAATAAAATTCTTCCTCAGATTCAAAACAGTCCATCAAACCAATGGTGGACTTCCACTCACTAGAATCATTCAAGCAGAGATCTTGAGGAGGTTTTTATTTGAGCTCTTCTGTTCGCAGAAGCTTTGACTCAATGGTTCAACAGCCTTTCTAACTCTGTCTTTCTATCATCTATTAGAGGCCACATTTCCTTGAGGTTAATTATGTCCATGGCACCAGTTTTCTTTTTTGCCACTACTATTCCCTTTGCCTTTTGCTTAGCTTAGCCTTAACTCCTATTCAGTTTCATCCAATATTTATGAAAGGGTTAGTTGTAAAAGTTTTTACTCTGCCTACTGAAAAGTAAGTTTTGTTAAATTCAGTAAGAATATCTCCCCAAATACATGGATATAGTTGTAAAGTTGTAAAGTTTTGGGTGAAAGTATTGTATTGTAAAGTTTTGGGTGAAAGTATTTGCCCTGTAACAACATATTGAGCAGGGGATTGCCTTTAATGACCATTTGAAAACTTCAGTTGTTACAAAATGCAATGGTCTGTGAACTAATTGACACTACACAGCATGAACATATTAAATCTTGCTGAAGACCCAGCCACCAAATAGTGTCCAGGTGAAATTTAAAATGCTGCTGTTAACCTATAAAGCCCTGTATGGATTGGTGCCAAGGTACCAACGGGCCCTCTCCTTCAACCAGGGTCAACTCATTTGACACAAAGATCTCAGGAAAAAATGGTTGATAATCCCTTACTCATAGTAAGTAGTAGAAAGGCCAAAGCAAGAAGGATATGTTTTTTATTATGTTGTCTGTATTGTGAAATAATTTACCAATGGAAATTAGGCTTGCCCCAACCTTTGCAGCTCTCCCAAAATAGGTGAAAATAGAGCTCTTCCACAGGGCCTTTTTAATTAGTTGAATAGTGCCTTAGGAATTATTTTGACTCTAGTTTAAGATACCTTTAAATATTTGTCTGATTGTATGATACACCAATGTATTAGTGATAGAAGAGAATATTTGTAGCTCAGGGTTCAATTGTGGGGTCCTTGGTGCTCTCTGAGCTTGGTGGCTTTCTTGCAGATATTTCATTATCAAACGTGGTAACTATTGTCAGTTCTGGAAGGGAGTCACTGATGATGTTACCTGGGTTGGTAATGAGATGTCTTCAAGAAAACAACTAAGTTCAGAGAGAGTATCAAGGGCCCTAACATACCGGTGTGTTTCCAAGTGCAATTTGTAATCCCTCTATGACCCAGAAACTGGGTGTTTATAAGAAGAAAGCAGAGAATGATTGTTGAAAGTCTCCATTGGGAGGTATGATGCAAAGGATCACAAAGGGGAGGGCATTATCTGTGAGGATTCCCCTCCTTTGGCATGGTTTGTCCTTCAAGGCAAGAGTAGCTTCCACTCTCAGGACCTTCTGAAGACCTTCTGGAGCACCTTCAGAGACTGAGTAGATGCAATCATTCATTAAACCAGATAAAAGGCTGTTGCTCTTCTTACAGATAACTAATTTATTATTAACCATTTATTAACCATGGCAAAACAAAGAGCCAGCAAGTAGATTGGCTCTCTGATAAATGGACCAAGAGTGGTATGTGATGGAATTATCATAGGTCTTAGAATAAATGGATTGTTTTGTGAATACTTCAGCATTACCCAGGGAGTAAGTCAAGGACTGGGATGTTCACTTGGTTAATGTATTCAGTATGAATAAATGTATGGTTATTGTGTTGATCTAAAAACTGTGGTTGGGGATTTGAATGTATGTGTGTACTGAAGTATGCGGACAATGCCAAGGTGTTGCCTAAGGACCTTAATGTTTAGCAATGAATGGTAGATAAGATGCTATGAGGAATATGGATCAGAAAATAAAAATATCAAAAATCAAAGTATTGGTGCTTAGCAGGAGAAATAGTAGAATACTTTATGTATTTTGATAGAATATGTGCAAATGGGTAAATGTTAAAATATGCAACTATTGGTAAAAAAAAGTAGTGGAGAGTATTGGACCCATTGAGAGGAATGAATGTTTATTCAAAGAAGCTAAAGAGTCTAGGAACAAAACTGCACTTGTATCTATCCATATATATGAAAGGAAGAGTTCCACACACATTTAATGCAGTAGGAATGGGGTACATAAGAAGAATGTGTAGTAAAACCAACCAACATAGCGTTATCAATGAATGCAGGTCCAATACAGGAATGAAGGAACGAATTATGTTGGGGTAATTGCAATGCAACCACATATCTGAAAGAAGAGTGAATCATTTCAAAGAAGGAGAAGATCAAGGAAGGTGTGGTTCAGAGGAGTTGATGAAATTCTAAAAGTGAAAGAGATGATAATTTTAACAGAACAAAAGGGAATGTATGAGTTGACATATGGATGTATAGCGCTAATTATATTTCCTTTATCTTTCTGATCTCATCCCTCTTGACTTCCCACTGCTTTGAAAATGTTACTTATTCTGAGAGCACGGGGAGTAGATATGCATGTACAAACATATCTGTGTAGGTTGGGGAGTATTTGTGTGAAATATTAAATGCATATTTTCAGAGACAAGGTTTTATCCCCCCCCCCCAAGGAACTATGAAGGGCATTTTCCCTGGATGTGACAGAGATCTGTCCTTGTGTGGTCATTACTACTTGCTAATTAAGTTGGCAGGTTCTGAGTTAATGTTGCATGTTTCATCCATCCAAAGCAATAAAACATATTTATTTGCTCACCTTCCGCCCTATCAAGAGGTAAGCCTCGCCCATACACAGAGAACACCCTGGGCTAGAATCGCTCCACATTTATATGACTGGGAAGGGCTCTGTTTTACAAATCACTGCATTCTAATTTGATGTGTTGGACAATTGCCAGAAGTCACACTGCCAACAAGCTGCTTAATTTATAAGAGAGGAAATGGCTTGTAGGATGATTGTGAAAAATAACCTTAGTAATAACCTCCCTTCTGCTGGAGGTCAGCCTGTTGCCTTCTAATAAAGACTCTCCATTTTCTGCAGATCTTTCAATGCAAAGTTTTAATGCATCTTCATTCTCTGGTTTCTGGTTCACAGAGACCAGCATCAAGGAATATTATGATGTGCAAACCAGTCAGCAAATCCCAAAGGCAGTGTGTTCTTAACATCTGATTTCCTCTATGCTTTCTTATGGAGGTTGATCACATGTTCAAAGGCAAATATCCAGTGTTAATGAGCAAACTAATGTGGTAAAATCTCTGGAATTCTAATCAAAGCAAAGCATTAAAACAAAGACTTTTTCTAATGTTCATTTGTCATTAATTATCCTGTTAAAACAATGACAAATGGGAAGCTGTGAATTTGCTCAAGGTGAGGTAGAGGTGCACAGTTTTAAAATATTTGCATATTTCATTGTTGCAGGGATAAAACCATATGCTATAACATTCATTCAACTGGCATTGTCCCCAAAGTCCAACCAAAAAAATGTGGAATCAGCCTTGAGAAAACATAAATCTGCAAAGGAATTATGTTTTCCTTCCTTCCTTCCTTCCTTCCTTCCTTCCTTCCTTCCTTCCTTCCTTCCTTCCTTCCTTCCTTCCTTCTCTCCTTCTCCTTCTCCTTCTCCTCGTTTCTACCCTTTCTCTAACTGGTTGAAATGTATTTACTTATTCATTCATTTGTTCTCATCTTTTATAGATTGTCCAATCCAACTCACAATGGAGAATATCCCTTAATAATATTCTCATTTGGAAGCAGTCCTGATCTTTAGCTGGAAAGTCCCAGAATGGAGGCTACACATGCCCATATGGATTGTTTTCACTTTCTTAAAAAAAAAAAAAAACAATAGGAAAAGCTTTAGTTCTCATGATTGGGAAAATAGGGTCCAGATTTATTCATATTAATAGGATTTAAAGGTGGAGATGATTGAATCAGTAGGCTGCTTACATTTAATCACGAGAATCTAAGGCAGGAACTATAAAAGAAGTTGTTGGAGGGTTCTTCCCAGTTTCTCTCTGAAACAAGGACTATATCCACTGAGTTAGAAAAGGATGCTATATGCACCTCAATTGTTCCCAATGATCGAAATCTTCCTTGGCTGGAATTCTGGAATGATTAAAAAATTATGAATAGGTACATTAAAAGTGGAGTTTCTAGAGAAAGGATAAATAACCTGGTGCTCTCCAGATGTTTTAGACTTCAGTGAGAGGCTATTATAGAACTTGCAAAATGAACCATCAGCTTGCCCAGCATTATTGCATTCCCAATGGTTATTTTCCCCATTTCTACCCCTGCTCTGTGCTTTTGTGCTCCTTGCTCATTCTGTTTTCCTGTCTGCTGTCTTTCTTCCCAAGTGCCAAAATGGCTCTAACTTTACAGTGAATTAATGAAGCGGCTTTGATTATTTTATCAATTGGCTACTCACCAAGTGACTCGGAGTGGCTAACAAGGGTTAAAAACATCCAGTACAAGGAAAATAATAACAATAAAACATAATAAAACACACTGCACCAGTGACAGGTACACAACTCACATTGTATATAGCTGGCCCATCTAACTACCTGGCCCAGTGCCTCTGGCAAATTAAAGCTGCCATTAAAGCTGCCAGTCACCGTTCAGAATTAATGTTTCTGAACTGTAGTGTGGTCTCTCCATCTGATTTTTGCCACAGAAGCTCACATCTGTCCACTTTGTTTCTGTGTTTTTAGGAGATCTCTGCAACCTTCCTTTTGAGCTGGGTCTCTGATAGTTCGGATACCTGTTGAAGAGGAGAAAGACAAGCAGATCTAATTTTAGTAATGTCTGTTGTTCTCATGTATCACAGAGATCCTTTTATAATTCCCCCACAATCATTTGACTGGAGTGATATTATAGCTCAAGTTCTTTCACAAATATGTTCATCATGCAGGATCATTAGGAGATCGAACTGCAAAAAAGCAGTGATGTTTTTAGTCATTCTGAATAATTTGTCAGATACTTTGTCATTGATTTATTTTCTGGTAGTTTTGCATTTTAACCCAAGTTTGTCTTTCTTGGAGAAACAGAATAACCCTGTGCTGGTTGTTGAATCATCATTATACTAGAGTCAAAGGTTTCTCCCAAAATTCAACATGAATTCCATCTGTTGCTACAAGGCAATCTCTTTTAAAATCAAAGTCACGTATTTTGCTTTTTTCTTGCCCTGATATTTTCTCTTTTCCCTTAGTTCTTATTATTGTTGGTCTGAAAAGTAGCCTTTAACTGCAGTCCAAGCTTGAAAAAAATGACTGGATAAAACATCAGAGAATGAACAGATAAAAAGATTTAGAGGATCATAGCAACTGTCCTCAGCTGCATAAAGTTCTTCATTGCTTTTTCAAGAGGAGCTTCTTCTCTTTTTCAAAATCAGAGCGACCTATTCATCACAGACAGATACACAATGGGATTTCCAAAGGGTGGATTGAGAAAACTAATTTTCTCATTTTGCAGTGACCTTTTGTAACCGCTGCACAGCTGGATCTGGGGAGCATTTAGTAGTAAGAAGAAACAGACAGTTTTTCCCCCTTTCAAAAATCACATTGGGGTAAAAATCAAATGCTTCTACACCTATCTTCCTATTTCAAGATTAGATTTCTCTCTTCTTCCAACCTTATATTGTTACAAGATTATTACGTACAAATGTATCTTGACAGCTTTGCTTGGGTATAATTATTGTGGTTGGTCATGCAATCAGCCAGGTATTTAGATGGATTTGGCATTTTTGCCCACTTTCAAGTCTTTCTCGAGGACCAGGGCTGTCCAACTTTGTTTGAAAATCTCCAGTGCTGACATCCTCGTAATTCTTCCACTGCTGAATACCTCTGGCAGTCAAGAAATTCCTCAGAATTTCAAGTTTGGACCTCCCTCTGTGAAGTGTCCACCAGCCATCATGAGCACTACTTGCCTTCACTTATTCTTGCAAGGAAATTAAAAAGTGGATTTTCCAGTTATCTCCCAGAAGCGAGTTCAGGTATCATTGCTATTGGATTTTCTTATAACAATTGGCAGTGTTTGGTTGGTATGCTTAACCAAATTAATGGTAGTCCTGGCCAATGGTATGAACTTGAAAACTGAGGTAACTCCAGATTAAAAAGGAATTTTACTCTACCCCTCCACCCCTATGTCTCTTGTACAAAAGGATAAAATATTTACATAGCTTTACCTCAATTTAACCCAGGCTTCTGAATCAGGAAAAGAAAATTAACTGAATCCTTTCTTCCATTCTCTGGCATAGAGATGAGGCTTGAAATGGTCTCACAAAATGGAAGGACTCCAGTGTCTCCAATGTTCCCTCTCTTTCTCTTTCTTCATACTCCTCCCTTGCATATAAAGTACACTTATAAAATGAGGGTGATAAAGGGAGCAAGAAAGTCACTTTGCCAATATTGTAAGTTAAATTTGTTTTTTATTTTTTGTTTCACTTTTTTCAAAGGGAAAAAGAAAAAAAAAGGTTGGCAGCTACTTTAGCTGTCTGAGATGGCTGCTTCCCAATATAATCAGGGCAACCCTTGTATACGTCTGTTTTCTGGGCCACCAGTTAAATGAATTAGCCATGATTCAGCCCCAGACCAAGGTCGGCATGCCATACAAGATTCCAATTCTCTTGGAGTATGCTTTTAAAATGGTGTGCAGAGGACAGCTTTTCAATACAGAAAATCCAGAATGCATAAAAAAAAATCTACCTTGGATTTCTATGGGTGAGTATGCGTGAGAGGAGCCAATAACACTTGACGCTGCCATAGCACAGATGGCATCGTTGAAATCCACACAGTCACATTTCCTCACCAAAACATCCCATCCTATTTGTTTGTAGATTAATCTGACACCCGTTCCTCTCAGACACAGACAAATCCACTGAACACCCTGCTTTCGGCATTAAAAAATGAAAAGTTACTTTAAAAAATAAAAGAACTCGCATTAGGAAAATTTATATTTTAAAAACCAGCTCTGGGAAAATTAAATTGCATAAAAAAATAATGACACCAGAGAAATTTGCATTAAAATGGTTTCCTGGGGAATTTATTTTGAAGATTACATTTATCAGGGGTGATTGCCAAAGCACTGTATGTTAGGGGAAACTACACATACAAAAATAGATGTGGATTTTACTTTTGTAACAAATCTCTTTGAAAAAAAATATATGTAGTTTTCTTTTTAAAAAGGATACCTAGGATGCTATTTTCAACAACTAAATGGTTCTCCGTCCCTGTAAGAGAGTTAAAATGACTACTCCTGGCTGCATTTCATTTTATATGGCTCCACTGAAAACAATGAAGGTGTCAGCATCTTCCTATATCTGCTGATCACCTCTGCATCCGGTGGTAGGAAATGAAACGGCCCTGACCAGGACAGTCTAGCTTTGGATACATCATAATGACAGAAACCTTCTGAAACTGACTGTGAGGTGTCAGCCTTTTAATAAAATTTAGCTTATTCCACAAGGCTGTGTTTCTAGCTTCCTAAACTTTTTGCTTCTCTCTTCCACTGTTTCTTTTTTATTTCCTTCAATCAAAGTGCACATTGGGAAGAAACTATATTAACAAGCTTAGTACTCTGTCCACCCACCTCTAAGAACAGGACAGGACAGGATCAAATTAGGTATAGCTACAGAAGCCAGGAAAAGAAGCATTGTATATGAAAATATGCCAGATCTATCCAGAGGTTGTGGGGAAAATCATTCCAAAAAATGCATCAAGTTCTGGGAGACACCACTGGGCAACGATGCAGAAAACTGCCAATTCTCCATTCTAAGTCCCTTCCTTTCCTCAAGGTCACATAATCTAGTTGGGAGCACATGCAGCACTCATTCATACAAAGCACAGTCAGACTCAACACAAGGAGATGGAACAAACATACATCCAAAGAGGTATGACCAGTGCAGCTGTCCTGATTAGACCTTTATACATAGGCAATATATATGCACCTGCCATGATTAGATTTTCTTTCACTTTGATGCACACACTGTTAGAGTCAGCATGATTAATCCTTGGAGAGAAAGGGCACATCCAGATTCAGAGGCAATGCATTTGGGGCATGAGCCATGGTGGTGCAGTGGTTAGAATGCAGTATTGCAAGCTAACTCTGTCCACTGCCAGGAATTTGATCCTGGCTGGCTTAAGTTGACTTCCATCCTTTTGAGGTCGGTAAAATGAGGATCCAGATTGTTGGGGGCAATATGCTGACTCGGTAAACTGCTTAGAGAGTGCTGTAAAGCAATATGAAGTGGTATATAAGCCTAAGAACTATTATTATTGCTATGACACAGAAGAAAATACCTCCTGTAGATAAAGGAGATTATTTGTAGCTCAGGATTGAAATGAGGGGTCCTTGGTGCTCTCTGAACTTGGTTGTTTTCTTGCAGACATTTCATAGCACTGATGATGTTACCTAGTTTCGGTAATGAAATGTCTGCAAGAAAACAACCAAGTTCAGAGAGCACCAAGGACTCCCCCTCCCCCAATGCCTCTTATGGCCACTAGTGGCAAAGGGATTGCAAAGAACTTCAGAAGTGATGCTCTGCAGTCTTTCCCTGCCTTGTTATTTTGTAAATAAACATGCATGTTAGAATCATACAGCTGGCCTATAGATTTGTGTGGCCCTAGACAGCTAGTAATGCAGCCCCACAAGATCATAAACTTTTAACATTATTATATGACTTCTAGCATTATTTATGTACATTAACTATATTGTATACTTTATATGCTGCCCAAGACAATTCCTCTTCACTCATTGTGGCCAAGTAAGCCAAAAGGTTGGACACCAAAGATTTAGGCCATCAAGTTCAATCCCTTGTTCCAAGGAAGCATCCAGATTAAAGCATCCTGTCTACTAGCTTTTTCTTGAACATACCCAGTGGGGTATGTTCACTGGGTAGTTGCTTCCATTGGCAAAATGCTGCAACTGTTAGAATAATGTCCTTAACATTCAACTAGGATTTGGTTTCCTATAACTTACCTACGTCATTTTGGGTTTAACTATTAGCATCCAGTTTTGACCTTCTTCTGTTTGATATCCTTTTAGGAATTTCAAAAGTGCTATCCTATTCCCTTCAGTCTTCCTGTCTTAAGAAAAACATTCCCAGTTCCTTCAAACTGTCTTTCCATGGCTTAATTTCTAGCACCCTGATCATCTTTTTGCCCTTCTCTGAAACTGTTTCAGTTTTTCTGAATCCTTTCAGGTGCTTTGCCCACTACTGGACATCGTGTTTATGGTGGGATCTGATTAATGCAGAATGAAGGGGAACCATTCCTTTCTGTCATTTCCAATATTGATGTCTTTTGATACAGCCTAATTAGCACTGACCTTTTTTACCATCACTTTGTGGTGCTGATTCAAATTCAGTTTGTAATTAACAAGTACAGTATGTGAAAAAAATTTTTTTTCTGTAAATACCATTGCAGGAATACATAAAGCAGTGGTGGTGAATCTATGGCATGGGTGCCAGAGGTGGCACTCAGAGCCCTCTCTGTGGGCATGTGCACAGTCGCCCCAGTCCTAGGCCTTCAGCTGAGTTTTATAAAACCTTTTTGCTTTAGGCCTCAGCTGCTGTGTGCAAAAAAAAAAAAAGGCTCAATCAGTCAATTTCAACTTCTCGAGGAAAAAAAAAAGATCTTGCAAAGTTGGAATTGATTGAAGTTTTTAGTCCCACCCAGTCTGCAGTTACCACCACAGCCACACCCACACAATGGGCCACGCCCAGCTAATGGGCCACACCCACCCGGCACTTGATGATGCATAAGTGGGTTTTGGGTTGCAGTTTGGGCACTCAGTCTCTAAAAGATTCACCATCACTGACATACAGTATTCCCCATTCCCCATTTTAATTCTTCTTCCACAGAGTATAACTCTGGGAACTTTCAGTCTGTTGTTATTACCTTCTTCTCTAAAATTTAAAAGTCATCTTGAATGTTATTTTTGTCTTTTAGAGGCTTCTGGTAGCACCTAACTGACCTTCACTGATCTTGACAGATCAGATATGGTTAGTACTAGGAGGAAGGAATCACCAGGAAATATCAGAACTGTAGGCTAGATTTTCTGGAAAAAGACAATGGCAAATCAATTTCTGCATCATTGTTAGGAAAATTACATAGACATTTGGCTGTGTGAAACTTTCAAAAGTCCTTTGCAATATGTGGGAATATGAACAAAGCTCTTCTTTTCAAACTATTCTAGCAGATTTGCAAGGCCTTTGTGGTATGTTTCTATTTACATGGAAAACGTAATTCTCAAATATTTCATTTTTTGCTGTTACTTTGCATATATGTCAGGAAAGTCACAGGAATGAATTCAACTTACCCATCCGGTTTTGTAGAATCTGCAATTTTGCTTAAGATTCCCTCCACTTCCTCGTCCAAGTCCTTAATAAAATATTGAAGAGTACAGTGCCCAGGGCTGCTCACTCCAATTTAATAAGGAACCATTGATAATCATTCGTTGACTCTGATTTTCAAGCCAGCTAGGCATATACTTAATTATCATGCTGTCCAGCCCACACTCAATTAGCTTACTAATCAGAATGTCATGGGCACTTTATCAAATGCATTGCTGACATCAAAATGTGATATTTACAGCATTCCTACAATCTATCAAGAATGTTACTTAAAATAGAAAAACAAGTCAGGCTGAAAAATTTTGTTCTTGAGAAAACCATTCTGTTGTCCAGGGGTTTAGAGTTCAATTGATTTTTAATTTACTTTAGCATTTTCCCAGATAACTGGGTCAGGTTAGATAATCTGTAAGTTCCTGAATCTTCCTCTTCCCCAACCCCATCCCACTGAAAATCAGAACAATATTCATTATTTATCCAAATTTTCTCAAAAATAATACATTAAAAAATTGACTAATCAGCAAGTTCCTTCAGAACTCAAGGATGCAATTTGTCTGAATTTGAAAACTCATTCAAAGGAAACTAATAGTCCTTGACATGCTGGAATCATTCTTGGGGTTCAAGAACTCTCTGTTTCCAACTGATTTGTTACAACTGGTCTCAGATGAAAATATATGGGGGCAAGGAAAACAAGATTTGCTAATTGAAAATCAGTATCCATCTGTAAAGCTAATTTCCTGTACCAGGATTTTTTTAGAGCAGGGTTTCCCAACCTTGGCAACTTTAAAATATGTGGACTTCAACTCTCATAATTTGAATTCTTGAAGTATAGAGAAATCAAATAATCTATATTATTAATACAAGGAGATGGAAGAGCTTAGTTATAACAACAAAGTGTTGGCCAGGGACTGAATGTGAAACAAATCATGACATGGGCATGAACAGATTCCAAGCTAAACTAAAGTGGAAAAACAAAAACAACAAGTTCCCACAATATGATCTTGAGCATATTAATTGACTAAGCGCCATCAAGATGCTGACAACTCTTCGTAACCACATACATCTTCCACAGGACGATTGATCCCCAACCTGGCCTCTCAGATCTTTGATGCTATATCCATCGCTGTTGTACTTGTGTCCTTGCTGCTCAACTCTTTTCTTGCCTTCTTTGCCATTATGGACTACTCAAAGGAACTAAGTAACATGATCATCTAAGTCTGGTCATTTGTGCCCCAACTCAGAACTCTGGGATTAATTTGTTTTATGATTGATGCTTTTGTTTTCTTGGTTATCCATGGTATTCTCAGGATTTTTCTCATACGCCTCTTCTATTCTGCCTCTTCAAAATCCAAATTTGCTCCCATAGAGTGTGGGAGGGAAAATGGGGGAGATTTTCTACAGAGGGAAAATGATTGCCTGCACAATTTGGATCTTTGTAGGTAGAGTCACATCTTAATATCTTCTCAAAGACCTCTTCATTACTATCAGGTGCTAGTCTTTGGAATATTTCTTGACTGCTCATTTCTTTATTATTTACAGTAGATCCTAAAAGGTCAAAGTTATTCACCACTTCAACATCTTCATTGTCAGTTCTAAGGCTATTTGCTGCACCTAGTGTCATTAATTTAGTCTAAGAGGAATAATGCAAGTCTGGCAAAACATGAATGAGCTGTATAAAATCATGATAAAGTCTCTGCCAGTTTATTTAGCTTATTGCAAACTTTACCTATTGCACATCTTGCTCTGGCTGGATTTAAGAAAGCCATTCCCAAGGTTAAACACACTACATTTGATTTAGATTTACAAAATGATATGTCTAAAACATAATTTCACCCTTGATGTCCTTATGTGTACCCCTTATATTATCCTCAAAAATCTTTATTACATTTACATGCAGAATGACTTTTATTTTGGTGAGATTTTAACCTTACCCTCAAAGGTGAGGGGGGAAATATTTCACATGACCTCTTATCAAGAACATTTCAAATACATAGGCTGATCCAACTGCATTTGCTTCTTTGTCTTGCCCTCTGTACCAAACCTTGTGCTTATTATTAATCTCCCCAGCAAGGTACTAGTTTAGAGAAACTTCTAAGAAAGCTGTGCAAAGTTTTGTATCATAGCAACTAGAATTAGAACATGATAAGTCAACCTAGTTGGATCCACAAGTACCACATTGTCTTATAGTGCTTGGCAGGTTTTTGTTATTTTCTACTGTTAGTATTCTTACTAATGCCACTATATTTTCTTTTTCTCCTTTTCTTGTTATACTCACTTCTTAACCTATTGCAATTTGTTTTCTCTTCTTTATTTAACTTTTAATTGTTCCTTTGACCCATGACTATAAGATATACTAAAATATAAGCTATTGTTTACAAACCATAGTATCAGGGCTCATGCAAAGCCAAAACTAGACAAATCATATAAATAAATAATAAATAATCATACTTCACACCCTTCTGGGGTGTGGCTATCAAAAACATCTCTGGGCAGAAAGAGAGGCTTTAAAATAGCCATCATTAAGATAATTTGGAGAGCCAGTTTGGTGTGGTCATTAAGCCATAAAGCTAGAAACTGGAAGACTGTGAGTTCTAGTTCTGCCTTAGGCACAAAACCAGCTGAGTGACCTTGGGCCAGTCACAGTCTCTCACCCCTAGGAAGGAGGCAATGGCAAACCACTTCTGAAAACCTTGCCAAGAAAACTAACTATTTGTTCAGGTGGTCTCTGAGAATCAGGCACAATTGAACAGAAGGGGGAAAAAAGATAACTGGAGCTTATTTTTAAAATGTGCAAGTAGAAAACTTTCTATGATTAGAAATGAGAGGCTTTCCCATTTTTGCTTGGACAGACTATTATTCTTGTGAGAAGGAGATCACATACTGCCAAATGAGGAATTACCATAGCCATAAAACATAATTAAGCATGTGATTAAAAGCATTTTTTTTTATCATGCAACCCTTGATAAATATAGCAACATTCTGGAATACAAATGGAGTAGATCTGGCAACCTCCACCCAGAACATATTAAAAGATGCTTCTTCACTGGAGCCTTTTCCCTGAAGTGGTAAGAAAAAAAATAGGAATAGGGTACCTTTGAAGTATGTCTATTGAGATATTTCACCTTTGCTGAATATCTCTCCAATTTTCTGCCTCATTAATGAAAACATCTCCTGTCTTGGCAATTGTGCAATGTAAAAAAGAAAAAGAAAAACATTAGCAGCAAGGAGTCGTGTCCTGTTTTGACAAATTAATTTCATATCCGAGATCATTAGCTCCTGTCAATGCTTGCCCCCATATTCAAAGTGGCTTCCCCCTTCTCACTCATACAGGAAAGAAAACCAGGGGTTAATGTATTTTCCTGTGACTTCAGAATGGGTGGTTTTTTTTCCTACACCATGCGCATATATAGAACATGTCCCAGGCTTTTTTTTCCCGCATTCTCCAAAGCCAAGCAAGACTTTCCCCCATTCCCAGTTACAATTCATTTTTTTTCATAATAAGCACAACTATTACACTAACTTCTCCATAAAACCACTGAAGGTGTGGTTGATATGTTTGTCTATGATTAGAACTTTCTTCTGCAACGTGAGTTGACTACATAATAACATTCAATGAAATATTTAAGATGCTGCATTGAGTGGAATCAGTGGTGGTCGGAGATTATTTTAGCTGGCCCCAGTGTGCACTTCACAGGCTTTATTTTTGCTCTTCCTGAAGTGAGCTGGGCCTGTCCTGAGGGACCAAAAAGATCACAGCAGGTTGAGCTGATCATTAGGAAATAGAGTGCAAGAACTGTACGTTGGTTTCCATGGAGCTCAAGTTTACTCAGTGCCTTGGTTTTTTTTGCTTGTAGTCTGGTTTATTCAAATACCAAAATCAATATATGTCATATATGGTTAGCATCTCTCAAGATTTCTAATCCTGTTTGGATGCAATTGCAGACAAATTTTTATACTTTTCTGTATTTTGAAACCTAAATGCTTGACCTAGGAAAACCCGAAATGAGCTACAGTTTTCAAAGTCCTGCAGGATCTTGTGGCAATGAAGACAATATGAGTCTGTAAAATTTTCTCTCTTTTTTTCCCCTTTCTTCTATGTGTATTTTCTTATACACTTTTTTTTTTTACTTCAGGCCACTTTTTTCTTTTTCTTTTCTTTCATCTTACTTTATCTTATGTCATGTTTATCTTTTATTTTTGAAAGCGCTTCATAATTCTTTTAAAATCTTTTTTAGATGTTTTTTTAAAAGATGGTGCTGAGAAAGAAAAATGAGTCATATCTGAGACAGTGTAAGACTTGGGGAAAGTTTATTTGCTAGTGTTGCTCAAAACCCTGAAAAAATGCACAGTTACCATTTTCAATTGATGCGTTTTTTCCCCAAGGGCAATATTTAAAATATAGCAGTAAATTCCTCTGAAACTGTTGAGCTGTAAGCTTCTTAAATGTTTTGCAGAATTCTCATCTTGAATGAGCCAGGCCTATCTATGAACCCACTTTAGTGCTAATCTTACTGAGCTAAAAGTTTAGAAATGAGATGCTGTAGAGAGTAAGGATCTTGACAGAGAATTTATTTATTTATTTAATTTATATATTGCCCATCTCGCTGTCAAGTTGTTGCCTAGACCAGTGGTTCTTAACCTGGGCGATATTGCCCCCCAGGGGGCGATTTCATTTTTCAAGGGGGCGATGGAACGAAAAGGGGTGATGTGGGGGCGATATGGGGGCAATGGAGTGAGAGGTTTTGGGGACACTTTTGAGATTTTTTCGTACAGTGAATAGCTGTATATTTGTCATACAAAAACACCAGATGATCGCTATTACTGGATTGAATTGTGTTTTCAAATGTTCCTCCAGCTAGCTTCAGTACAGAACGCCATACATATGTGAATACGCATCGCTTATCTTCATGCATGTTGCACAGCAGCCTCTACCCATACAGTGGTGCGCCATTGGCCAGAATATGGGAGATATGGGAAAAAGACTGGAAATAAATTATTTGCATCGATATGTCCTGATGACAATTTTAAAGAAATCAAAAAAAGTGTTTGCATAAATTGAAGAATTACTTCCTATGTTGTGATTGAGAGGTTATGTTGGGGGAGGGGGGGCGATGACAACTTTCTCATTGGCTCAAGGGGGCGATTTGTTCAAAAAGGTTAAGAACCACTGGCCTAGACAAAAGGGTTGAAACATGTTTTTATGTTCCAAATCCAAATAACATTCAGAAGTGACTCAAACAGACACCTCTCTAATTGACTGAACTACAAGAAGGAAAATATACAGTATAATCAGATTTGCAAGATTCTGTTATAATAGACAACCTTAATAAATGTAATTTTAGCCTTCCTGCAGAGCTGATTTCATGATATGGTTTTCTTAATGGGGCTGACTGGGAGACATAGCTCAATAGCCGAAGAGAATGTTCACATACAAATTAACCATAGATACTTTCTTTGTTAATAATCTATAAATAGCTCAATTAACATCTTAAAAAATGCATCAAGTTGAAAAAAATGCATCAATTTAGGATTTTCTTTCCAGGAAGGAAGAAGATATGAATTAGACATGATCTCTTCTAATTCATTTTCTACACAAATAATGAAATGAATAAAAAGAATTATATGATTATTGTAAACTAGATATGTTTAGCATAAGCTACTAACACAAGAATTCTGGGTCATGGTGTTAGGCATCTATAATATCACTATATACTTATGTAAGCTGCTATAGAAAAGTATTTAAGAAATGACAATATGAGGCAAAGAAATAGAGTAAAAAATCATTGCTTATTACAAATATACTGATTTTTCATTAACTTCATGAAAAATCATGTATTTCTTACCTGCACTTATACAATCATATTAATATACATTTTGGAATGCATTTTTCCATAATCACCCACAGATCAGGACAAAAAAAATACAAATCTATTGATCTGCAACGTGTTTTACTGCTCTCTGAAACATGAACACCAGTTACTAAGAAACAGAGAAAAGCAAGGGGAAAAGATCAATTAAAATGCAGTTTTGACATATTCTTTTTAAAAAACGCACAGAGTTTTTCAATACAAAGAATCACAACTATATTATTATTCAGCTTGTGCTTTAATTGCAAGTTATTTATAATGTCAGATTTCAAAGGGCAACTCGCTTAATCTTACCTGGAGGCCTGAACTGAAAAAAGAGAGAGTTTTATATGACACATATGAATAGCACATCTAATAGAATGAAAGTCCTTGAAAAAGTTGTTTCTCAGTCTTTGCCTATCAGTTTTTCCCCATTTCAGCCAGTTCACACCAGTTCGGTAGAACCTGTAGCTAATTTTTTGTTGCCCAGGCCCAGAATAGACTTCCGGAAGTGGCATCCACACAGGGAACCGATTGTTCATATATTTGAATCCCATCACTGCCCGTTTCTCCTCCATTCCAACTTTTCCTAGTTTTCTCCAACTGCTGTTCTGAATCTTCAATCTTTCAAATAACTGATGAAAAGATTTGTAATGACAGCCAGTAGGTTCCAAGCTAAACAATCTCCTTTATCCTATAGGTTTTTATAAAGAAAACAGTTCATTTGATAAACAACATATCTTGGCAAGGTTTTTCAGAAATGGTATGCCATTGCCTCCTTCCTAGAGCTGAGAGAAAGTGATTGGCCCAAGAGAAGAGACAATGGATAAAAACCAATCAAAGAGAGAAGCAACCTGGAATTAAGGATTTTTTTTTTCTAACAGTGAGAACAATTAACCAGTAGAACAGCTTGCCTTCAGATGTTGTGGGTGCTCCATCACAGGGGATTTTTAAGAAGAGATTTACTTTCATGTAAGTCACTTGTCTGAAATGGTATAGGGTCTCCTGCTTGAGCAGGGGGTTGGACTAGAAGACCTCCAAGGTCCCTTCCAGCTCTATTCTGCTTAAGATTAGCAAGCTATGTGTTTAAGGCAGGACTAGAACCAGTGGTGGTATTCAAATATGTGTTCTCTGTGTGGATGCCGCTACTGAAAGTCCATTATGGACCTGAGAAACAAAAAATTAGCTACCAGTTCTGCTGAAGTGGTGCGAACTGGCTGAATCCCACCACTGACTAGATAAAACTCAGGATCTTCTGGGGACCTGAATGATTAAACCAAACTGACTCTCTTCTATTATACGGCTTTTGACTACAGACTACCCTAATCTGTAGTCTTCACATCTTATTCACTGGCATTACACAGAGAAATGAGTATCTCCAGAATCACAGATTTCTTGTTTATTTATTTTATTTATTAAATTTATATGCTACCCATCTCACCAATAAGACAACTCTGGGTGGTTTACAAATGATAAAAAAGATAAATAATTAAAATTTAAAAAGTTACATAAGAGTTAAGGTCAAGGAGATAAATAGCATGGCTGTGAGGTCTTCTTCTTATTCTGTCAATCATCCCCATTGGGACTAAGCCAAGTGGCAAAGTCAGGTTTTTAGATCCCTGTGAAAGGCCGGGAGGGTGAGAGCACCTCCAATAGTAGACTATTCCACAGTGGGGGGGGGGGCACAGCAGAAAAAAGTCTTCTCCTTGATCCCAACAGCCAAAATTCCTTAGCAGACAGGGTCTGCAGCAAGCCCCTTCCACTGGACCAAGCATGCCAGGCTAATCCCATTGGGGTGAGACAGCTCCTTGGATTCCCCTGCTATTATTTTTGGTAACTAGCAATAAGTATCAGAAGTTCATCTCTTCCTGAGAGCTATTTTGTAGTTGTTTCCCATATGTTGTGATGAATAGCCCAGCCTAAAGAAATGCTCCAGTTCAGCTCCCATACTGAAAGATGAAAACCCTTTCCCTTTTATTTGATGCATACCAACTGCTGTCCACAGATTCTACAGCCTATCCACACTCTCTGCTAACCACAACCATTAACAATAGCTATATGTCAATTGACAGGGCAATATAATTTCAATTAAAAATTCAATAAAACATCCGTAATATAAAATTAAAATATGTAAAATTAAATAGAACCAGTTTAGAACAAATAGACCAATGTTGTTTTACATCCTCCATCAGCTCCATAATAATGTAAACGGTATCTACCTAACAGAGTTACGTTTATTCTTTTTTTTACCATTCTTCTTCCTCCTCCTTCTGCTCCTCTCCTCCTCTGTGATCCATGCTCATTAAAATTTCATAAGCAGCGTTATGCACTCTGGCTGAGAACAGCATCCGGTCAATGTATATTAGAGGTAGGGTGGGGAGAGCCAGTGAGAGTCGGGCAGATCTCAAATGGGAAGCATTTATGCAACAAATAACCTTTCTTGGGACAGTTTAGGAGGGAATTAGCTATTTATCCTTTGATTTTTTTTTATGCCTTGCAGCATTGTCTGCATGAGGAATTGGAACAGAAACTCTGACAACAGCCTCCAAGGCAAAACCAGTCTGATGATGTATGGACTCATCCAGTTAGCAGGAACCTTAGGGCCACTGAGATATTTTTAAGTCAGATGTGACTAAATTGGACTGTCCCAGCAAGTATTCATTTAAGTGCATGTTGAAGATCACTATTTCCATGGGTTAAATATCATTTTGGTCTTCAACAGGATTCTGGGCACAACTGAGTCCAATGCTGAGACTTTCATTTTGAGTTCTAAGCCTATGCTATTCAAAGGTACAATTTTCAGGGTATCTATATATTTGGTCTTTTTGTCACATCCACATCCATGAATTTGCCCAATCTAGGTAAACAGGATTAAAGTGGACCATCATGGCCATAGTTACTTTTTCAGATGTTTCTCTAATTTTCCATGTGTAGATCAGTTTTAGCCTTTTAATCTGGGGAACAATAGCATATCATAGAACTAATTTGTTTTGGATGACTGCTATGATTGCTAATAGAGAGGGTTGGTTGCATTTGTGACTTTATTGGTTGACTGAAATAATTTCCTAGAGTTTTTATTTGTTCTTATAATTCAGCCTGTGTAAAAAGTTACTCATTGTAAATAAGGACTTTCTTTCTTCTAAGTACTGTAGATGTGTTATTCTCCAGCAGACTTTCCTGAAGGCTAGCATGCCATTGTCTTTGGCTTTTTGGTTTAGTTCTTCAGGCATTTGGAGCTGGATATGGTTTGCCTTTGCAGTTTTACTTCTACTACCACTTTGTTCGATCCTTCTCTTTTTGAGACTTCCTCCTTTCTGTATGTCACATGCAAATAGGTGAGCTTGATTATGAACGAGATCCAATTCCTTCATGTACAGATGGAGAATATGGACAAAGGGGAACAAATGTACAAGTCTAGGTCTCTCTTTTCCTCTTTCCATGCAAGCAAAATTGCCTAAACAAAATCTAACAGGGAGTAGGAATGGCCAGAAGCAGAGCAGCAGGGTCTATGACAATTCACCATGGCCAACTCGCCACAGCCAACTTACCATGGCCAACTGGCTGCAGGACAAACTCACTGCGGGACAAGAGTTACACTAATATCAAAGACATGGTGGAATAGAATCATTAAAGAAAGGATGAAAAGGGAGATTAAAGCCGAACCAGAGGGAACTGTGAATGGCCAAAATTAAAATAATTTTTATTTATTTTAAATAATTAAATAGAATTGTTAAATTGTCCCTTGGTGAGTTGGCTTGCAGTGAGTTGGCCATGGCAAGTTGGCTATGGCAAGCTGTCCCATTCCCAAGCAGCACTCCCCTCAAACACTCTAAATGATAGGATTTATGAAGTGATAAAACTCATTAGCTGACTACTCAGTCATCCTACTTTTCAAACCACTTTCTCCTTTGGCAAGAAAGAAACACTGTGAAGCAGAAAGCACAAAAAAAATCTATCAGATCCCTGAATTACCTTTGAAATTCTTTCCAAAATGTTCTGAAGGTACCTGATTCCATCTGACAATTGAGTTTGAAGATCAAATTCAGAGGGGGTTGGTCAATAAAATCTCCTTCTTTGTTCTTATTTCCAAAAGCATCTCTCTCTGGATATCTCTAAGAAAGGTTTCAGATTCCTTTAAGCTTCTAGCTGAGCCTTGTATGGGTAAAATGTTTCACAGGAACAAAGAGGGGTGCTGTATTTATTTAATTTTGCTGGTAGCTTTCAGGTTTCTTCTTGTGCACACTGCCAACTATTTATATGTTGCTATTTCTTCCTAGTGTACTGGTTAAATTGTAAGTTAAGTGGGTTATTACAACCCTAGGGTACCATTCACCACAATATTTTTCTGTTGCATGTTCCATTAAGATGAATAGGAATTATGCAAGTGCATTAATCTTTATATTAAAGTAATTATCATTCCTACAAATATGCCTGGCAAGTTATAGCACTGCATATTATCATTCCAAAGCCTATATTTACTGCATCATAAGGATCTCCCACAAATTCAGAGCTTTCATAAGGAACAATAAATCTTCTAGCCATCAAACGGGCCTAGGAACTTGCGAGCATAGGGCACAGTTAAAAAAAATATTTCATCACATATGTGTTTTTGCATCTGCCTCAATATTTTAAGCCTTTATGCTTTTGCTGATTGTATAGAAAGTTACAAAAGCCAAACCACTAGCCACAAAATCAGAGCAAAGTGTAACCAATCAATTCTTCGTGACCATATACAGGCTTTACTTGAATGAGAACTAACAAACTAATAGCAACAAGGATGGGGAGAATCACTCTTCTGGAATTGCTTTTATTAGCGTCATGCAGAACAATTGTCCCGAATTCTTATTTAATTTGATGAAAAAGAGTGTGTTTTAAAAAGACATTTTTATAAAAATAATTATGATCCAAAGTTATGGCTACTACGTGTCTGAATAATGTCCTTTTTGTCCTCTTGTCCTCTTTCTGATAGGTGTACCTTTAAAACCAAATATTGTCCAGCTTCTTAAGTGTTTTTTTATTGTTTTCACAACAGCATTCATTCAAATATTTTGTGTAAATTATTTGCTTTTTTCTTTTTCTTGTCCATCAACAGCTTAGATTTACATTGTTTAATTTATTTCCAGATTCCAGAAATCAGTTTCAATCCAATCCCTTGAAATCTATGATCTGAAAATCACATAATTTGTCTGTGATGAAATTTTAAAAAGCATGTCATCACTGATTCTGTAGTATTGCTAGCATGTGTTTTTGAAAATAAAGATTTGTTGGAAAAATATTGCAATTGAAAAAGCAATCTTTCTGAAAAAAAAATACACTTTGGGCTGAAAGTTTTGGGGGGTTGTTGTTTTGTTTTGCTGTTTGCTGTTTTTCACTGTAATTTTTGTCACAGATAGCAAGGAAATTACATAGTTAATTTAATGTTAAATGTCCACCACCATTGTCCTTTCCACTTGTTCATGGCTTCCTTGGTCTGTTCAGATATTGGGTGACTCTATCCAAAGTGTGTGTGCATTTTTCATTGTGCAAGAGGCCATAACTGATTCAGACTGAAGATTCAAGAACAAAAGTTAAGTTAAAGTTCATGATTTAAAGACTGAATAAAATGGGAGAGCAGGAGGAGGGAGTACTCAAATAGTATAGGGCAGCGGTTCTCAACCTGTGGGTCACGACCCTTTTGGGGGTCGAATGATGCTTTCACAGGGGGCGCCTAAGACCATCAGAAAACACATATTTCCGATGGTCTTAGGAACCGAGACACCGCTCTTCTATCCGGCCGTCGCCGCCCTCCTCCTCCTCTGGCTCCTCCGCCTCCAGGGCGCCCTTCTCCTCCGACAGCACCTGCTCCTGCCACTGCAGTGCTATCCCGCGGTGGCCATGCCGATTCCCAGCTGCTGGCCGGGACCCGGGCTGACTCCCAGGAGCCGGGCCGACACGCAGAGGCTGGGCCGACTCCCAGCTGACATGTGCAAGCAGGCCAACTCTCAGCTGGCTGTCAGGAGCCGGGTGGTGTGTAGCGGCCCCACCGGTTCCCCACCGACATTCGGACGCTGACCCGATTCCCAGCTGACTGTCGGGAGTCGAGCAGTGCTCATGGGGGCCATGCTGACGTCGGCCAGCTGCTGGCTGCATCCTCCCCGTCTCCCGGCTCATGGCAACCCCAGGGGCTTGACACGTGCCCCTGATGACACCCTGGGCCAGCTCAGCTGCGTGGATGGCCGGTCTGAACCAAGCCGGGTTTGGGCCACTGCTGGCGCTGATGCATGTGCGTCAGAGGCCAGTCGGACGGGCTGGGAGGGGAGAAGTGACACCTTCCGTTCGGGAGCTGGCACTCTGGCTACATCCCTCTCATGTGTGACAAGTCGGGGAAGGGTCATGGAGGTGAAGGACTGCATGGCGTGGAAAGGGGCTCCCACGATCCCGCCACTGCGACGGCGCTCAGGAGGCTGGAGGGGCGGGCAGGTCCTGGGGGCAGCTGGGAGAGGGCAAGAGGTGCCGGGATGAGGATGGGGGGCTCCAGACTACCATCCCCAGCAGCCCTAAAAAGCACTGTGGAAGAGGGGGGAATGCTGGGAGTTGCAGTTCATCACCATCTGGGAAAACATGACTCTCCAAAGATCAATCCTTCCTTTCTTCCTCTTCCATCCATCTCCCTCCCTTCCCCTTCAATCTCTCCTTCCTTCCTTCCTTCCTTCCTTCCTTCCTTCCTTCCTTCCTTCCTTCCTTCCTTCCTTTCCTTTTCAATCTCCTTCCTTCTCCATCTCCTTCCTTTCTCCTTCAAACTTCCTTCCTTCCTTCCATCTCCATCTCCATCCCTTCCCCTCCAATCTCTCTCTCCTTCCTTCCTTCCCCCTTCAATCTCCTTCCTTCTCCATCTCCTTCCTTTCCTTCAATCTTCCTTCCTTCCTTCCATCTCCATCCCCATCCCCATCCCTTCCCCTTCAATCTCTTTCTCCTTCCTTCCTTCCTTCCTTTCCCCTTCAATCTCCTTCCTTCTCCATCTCCTTCCTTTCCCCTTCAATCTTCCTTCCTTCCCCTTCCCTCCCTCCCAACATTTTTGAGCAAGGAAGAGTAAGCTTCTCCAGCGAGCATTGCTATATTGTTTTTGTGATTAATCACTATGCTTTAATTATGTTCAATTCGTAACAATGAAAATACACCCTGCATATCAGATATTTACATTAATATTCATAACAGTAGCAAAATTACAATTATGAAGTAGCAACAAAAATAATGTTATGGTTGGGGGTCATCACAACATGAGGAACTGTATTAAAGGGTCGTGGCATTAGGAAGGTTGAGAACCACTGGTATAGGGGATAGGGGTATTTGTTTAGATGTGTGTATATTTTGGTCAATTTAGAGAGAAAATGTTAGCTTCTAATCTAGAAATCCTATTTTCTTCTCCAACCATCCTCACTTTTCCCTTTGCCTGCCTACTTGTAGCTATTAATAGATTACATGGCACACATACATTGTCCTTCACTCAAAAGCAGTTTTGTACCCACAACTTGCATTGTCCTTCAAAATTTGGCAGAGTCTGTCTCTCATCAATTTAAAATATTTTCTTAATATCTTAAATTTTTCATAACAATCATTTTCAGGTTTCCTTAAATGTATTGTTGAAGGAAAAGTCTTCATCATGGTTCAGTCCAACCAGGAATAAACAACATGGCAACTGCTTTAGAAAGAAGGTTGCAGTTTATTGAAGAAGAGAGCCAGACAGAAAGATGGCTCTGGAAGAAAAGAGGCAGAGCACATGTAGGGAGTGGGTTTTTATACCCTCTGGGGCTTTTGTTTGGAGTTGTTTCCTGTTTCCTGTTTGAGGTTTTGTATTTCCTGTGTCATGTATTCTGACCTGAATCTGGGTGTGCTCTTTGCTATCTGTGGGATAATCCTGTTATGTCCTGTCTTAGAGTTTGGGTAGGGTATTTAGATTTTAGGTGTCTTTGTCTTCCTAAGCTTCTAGCTTCAATCTTCCTAATGGTTTACATCTGCATTTCTACAGAGCTGGTTTCTGCTTGGGGGAGGGAGACTTGGGGCTATTAAGAAAAACTGGGCATGCTTTTCTGCCTCTTTAAGATCCTTTGATGAAATATATTTTTCCCCTTTTAATATTTCCTTCTCTGGGGGGCTGACTTCCCACAGTATTAAAGAGTACCAACATAGTAAAACAATATTAAATGAAACTGATATCTTAATATGACACCATTAGTTCTATATTCCAAAGTATATTTTAAACAAACTAATAAAAGAATATCTTACAATTTCCCCAACCACTCTTTTATTGAAGATATTTGTTTATCATTCCACTATTAAAAGCATAAACTATTGTAACAACTGTTATCATAATTAATATTGTATTTTTATCCAGAGAGATATAACATTAACAAGATAAACATCTTTAACAAGTACCTTTTGCATGGACAACCAGTTGCGTTGAATTAGTGCATCTTCTTTAACTAATTTCAGAGATGATAAACTTAATTTCATCGCCTACATAAAGGACAACCAATTTCCTGTTTTGCTATATTGTCTTCATCCTTTATCTTCATTCTCTTCTGTTTTTCATTCTTCCTTGACCTCTATCCTCTTTCCTTGTCCTCTTTCTCCACCTATTTCTTTTTCTTCCTTCTTCTGTACCTCTTTCTCTATTCTCTTCCTTCTTCTCCTTCTTCCATGCAATCACAATTAAATTAAAAATGCATCTTCATGAATACATGCCAATGTTGCCTTACCATTTTAAAAAAGGGAAAGATTTGTAACATCAAAGCCTTCTTTATAAGAGGCTGGGGCAAATAAATAATTATAAAATGTAAGTGACATTCCTAAATGTGAGGTTGCACTGTGATTATGAAGTTGACATTCTGGGAGGGCTTGGTAAATAAGTATCAATTACTGATGTCTACCATCTTCAGCTAATTTGCAGAGGAAGAAAAATATATTCTCTGTGCTATATAGAATGATAGCAGGATTTATACTACTGTCTGATGCACTAGCAGTCTTCTCGGTAAATGAGAAAAGAGTGTTTGCAGCCTGAAGTATGGCCAAGTTTACTGAGGATACACCTCATAGCAGATGCTCTTTTGCAAAACATCTTTATTAAATGATCCTTTTGAAAGATGTTGAGAAAGTAAGAGAAATAGCTGCTTATTAGAAGCTAAAAGCTTTCAGAAAAATATGCCAAATAACAAATCTGTCTGTCCTTTCAGTTGTAAATATTTTTGCTGCTCCATCTGCATAAGATCATACCATCCTGTTATGGTACAGGTGTGATTTTTTTAAAATTAATTTATTCCCATTGAAATAAATACATGATTTATTTATTTTGCTTCTTTAATGGCCTACTTTTCTTCCTTCACGACATCTGTGAAGTTGCCCTCCAACATTGACCAAAGTCGAAATTATTTATGAGCAAATTTAAAAGCAAATGACTGTGTCTTGGGATAGCAGCAGAAAATGGAGAACTGAAGAATACAAATATTGGACTTGGATCTGAGAGACATGAGTACAGCATGCTGAGCTCCCTGGGTGTCTTTCTGAATGTCAGTGTCTCTAAATATAACCTGCCTAAAACAACTAGTATAAAGATTTAATGAGATAATTTCACATATCCCATCTAGGAGACAAATAAGCACACCATTAGGTTTATTTCTGAGGAAACCTATATAGTTTCACATTGGCTTGTCTGGAAATTCAAGTTTTATTTTATTTTATATTATTTATGATTTATTTGAAGGGCCAGGTTGGGCTTGATCCTTCTGGAGAAAGCCTAACTGTATGGTGTCAAAGAATTGACACTAATTTGATGGTATATCATCATTATTATGGTCCTCACCCTCCTCCTGTGTTTGATTTATAACCCAACTTTCTGGTCTGATAGGCACTCTAAGCACTTCCAGTCAAAATCAGTGTTAAGATAAAGATATGCTCTTGTACTATTCTGGGACACTTGATAAATGTCCAGAGAGAAGGGGGAGGGTCTTCTTTATGTGTTTGTTTTAACCAGACGTGGAAGACACTTTTATGTAATAGGCTTTTAATGCTTCACATCTACTTTTATTGCAGTTAGCCTTAATGTAGTCTTCAGCTGATGGTTTGCATTTTACTTTGTTTAAAATGCGATTATATCCTGTTGTTGCTTTTGATAATTTGTTACACCTGAGGTTTTTTTACAGCTTATATTCAATCAATTTCTGTTATAAAATTATGCCACTTTTGTCATTTTACTCATTTCAAGGGCCAGATTCAGGTCTCTTCAAATTGCTCACCCTGGCTCAGGTCTCCAGAACTTGTTTAATCCCGTTCAGTTCTAGATCTGGACTGTGATTTGCAGAAACAGAGCTCTTATTCTCAATGGTAAGATGCTCTCTGTTGCCTGTTTAAAAACTATCTCCAATTAGGAGTCTATTTCCTTAGACATCACAAGTTTGAGGGCAAAGTTTTGTCTGAATCCAGCACAAGAGACTTCTTCTACTCATTTCATGGTCCACTTTTTTGTCCAAGTGATCATTTGCAAGAGCTTCTTCACCAGCAGTCTCCAAGCTTTCAGTCATCTTTGGTACTTAAAGTTTTGCTGAGACCCCCCCTTATCAGTGTGCTGAGAGTGCGGGGCCCAATCAATATCTGAGGGACCACCTAACACTCTGTGATTGGGGTCACTGATGGCAATTTGATTGAAAGGGTCACTTTGAGATGAAGACAGACCTATTGATTATTGAATCCAATCTTCTTCCCCCACCTGCTCATCACTATGCCATTTAATAAAATGATTTTTTTAAAAAAATATTTTTGACATAGTTCACCCAGGATCTCCACTTGAAACATGTTGGAGCTCCAGAACAACCAGTTAGTATGATGTTTGAACTGAGATTATTAGAGCAGTGCCCTCTGGTTCAGATAGTTAATCATTCTGAATTACAGGTAGGCCTCTACTTACAATCATTTGTTTAGTGACTGTTTGAAGTTACAAGGGCACTGAAAAAAGTGACTTATGAATATTTTTCACACTTATGACTGTTGCAGCACCCCAATGGTCACATGATTCAAATTTGAATGCTTGGCAACTGGTTCATATCTATGATGGTTGCAGTGTCCAGGGGTTATTGTGATCTCCTGGCAAGCAAAATCAATGGGCTAGCTGGCAAGCAAAATCAATGGGCTAGCCAGATTCACTTAACAATCATTTTACTAACTTAACAACTGCCGTGATTCGCTTAACAAGAAAAGTTATAAAATGGGGCAAAATTCACTTAACAACTATCTCACTTAGCTACATAAATTTTGGGCTCGATTGTGATTGTAAGTCACGGACTACCTGTATTCCAATCCACTTCAAAATTTCATCTACATCCTGCAAGGCCACAAAGACTTTAGGACTGGGGAGGGTTCTGAGGGGCAAACGTCTATCATCACCAGTAATTACTTTCCCCAAATAACCTTCTTTGGATTTCCATGGGAAGGTAAAGGATGGCCTTCAAGAAATGTTTACCATTTCCACCTTTAACTGCTGCCCCCAAACCCCAAATAGTACAAAAATGTGCCACTAAAATTAAGCCGTTTGGCTTAGGTTGTTGGAGAGTTTGCACATGTGCTCAAGGAACGAAAACTATCCCTACTGAATGAACAGCCTGCCTGTGACAGTCTGTTCCCCTCTTCCAACCACCAGAAGGTCCATCCCTTCCCTGCAAGCTCTACTAACATTGTCACACTTTTCTGGTTTTAATCTACTTTGACCATTATTAAACATTTGCTCTGAATGTGTATGGAGATTCTCTTGAGCTGAAGAAGCTTCTTGGATGAGAAGCGAAACATCTTCAAAGAAAAACAAGAAAGTCCAGTCACCTCATGTAAAAACATCTTTGGGACATTTGCTCTGGAATATAAAAGACATCCCTGGCTTTCTTTGATGGCTTTTCATCATGTCCTCTTCATTTCTACCTGGGAACTGTAGTCCTTTCTCTGTGGACATGAGGCATAACAAAAACCATCTCCTTCCTTCATCAGGTTGAATTAGAGCCATAACAAGCATCTGACCAGTTCAACCACCTGTTGACTTAAGCCTTAGTAATAATAAATTTCTTTGTTGCTTTCCGTTTATCAGCTTTAATAGGCTGGCAGTATTATTTGTGAATCCCCAAATCATAAAGACCCCTATTTAATATGCCAACTAATCTTTGTGAGCATTACCGAAGGAGTGGAGAACAAACTCACACTGCTGGTGATTTTTACTGCCTTTTGTGTCACACGTGAGGCTAACATAAATCATCCAGATAAAGGCTGTAACTCCACATTAGTGCACGCTGCAGTTTATTGCCAATGGTTAAGCTTTGTGAAAGTGCTGCAGTATTTCAGAGCCAGCTACCAGGGAGGAAGTGCTGAGCACAGAAGCTTTGCAAGGAGTGATAATAGGATAATAAATTGCTGCAAGGGAGGGACAAACTCTCCCCCGCCCCTAGAATTATTGCACCTATTTATGTACCAACAATTTTTAATACGCACAGTAATAAGTTGTCAACAGTACCCAACCACTGCTGTTACAGTTGTTGACATAGACGTCTCTATACGTTTTGGACAAATGGAACTGCTAAATCTTGAACAAGACAGGAAGGCTCCATGTTCACTATTTCTTTAGGTCAGGGGTATCAAACTCAATTTCATTGAGGGCTGCATCAGCATTGCAGTTGCGCTCAGGGGGCCAGGTTAGGGTGGCCAGAGTGGGTGCAGCCTACTGGGTGGGCATGGATGGAGTGGGTGTGGCCTACTGGGTAGGTGTGGCCAGCTCTACATCATTCACATCAAGGGTGCCTGTGGGGACCTGGGCAGGAGTGGGATAGATCTGAGGGTCTCTGGCAGAAGGGGGTGGGACTGGGGCAAGTGCCAAGGCATGATCCACTGGAGGAGCCTCACTGTTCCTCTCAGGCCATGCGGGGGGGGGGGCTTATGGAGCTAAGACTGAATGCGTTTCAGCATAGATGGCCACCACAAAATTGTACATTGGCTGCCAGCTGGCCTGGGCCAGGGCCAGGATGGCTTCAGGGACCACATGAGACCACTTCACGGGCCGCATCCGGCCCCCAGGTCTTGTGTTTGACATGTCTGCTTTAGGCTGATCCAAGGGCTCTTCTCTTGATAATATCAGTTGAGCAGCTAACCTGAGCATGACAATTCAGGATACACACAATCAACTCACTTACACAATGCCACAATTTTATCTTTTGAACGTGGCACTCACTCCTATTTCATTTTGGGGCTTTGTGTCATGTCCTGCCTTGTCCTTTTTGTTTTCAGTTGCCACAAGATAGCTGGACACAGATGTTATAATTTTAAGATCCGGTACACTATTGACCCACAGCTGATGCTAAAACAAATGTTGAAGAAGGCTATGGTACAGGCAGCTGTCAGCAGGGAGCCAGGACATGGGCTGGGGAAGTGAACTGCCTATCCGGCGGTACCAGAAATGAAAGAATACCCTAAGGATGACACCAGAGAACAGTCAAAACATCTATCTGGCTATTAATAAAATCATAGCCAAAGCAAGAAAATCTGCATTTCCTGTCTTCAGGGATCCAATTGTTAGATGTGATGGGCCAAGGCCAGGATCAGGTTGAGGATTGGCTGCTGCTCAGAATTAAGGCTCCAAATTAGATCCAGGGTTCACTCAACCTAATGAGCATCAATTGTTAATTATGCCATCCAGCAGAGGTAAAATGTGCATTCATAACCATTTCACAAGAATACCTTTGTGCAGATTCAGAAATTCAGGCAATGAAAACAGTGTGTTTGGCTAGTTCCTAAGAAAAAGTAATTGGTAATAAATTGAAATGTAGAATGGGAAAATTAAGGTCCTCTAGAACTTTAAGACA
This sequence comes from Crotalus tigris, assembly GCF_016545835.1. NCBI lineage: Eukaryota > Metazoa > Chordata > Lepidosauria > Squamata > Viperidae > Crotalus > Crotalus tigris. The sequence continues at coordinate 237,036 of NW_024097714.1, forward strand.
GGATTAAGGGTGTCTCTTTCTCCTCCTGCAACCAAAGATGCTCTACACCAGTGGTTCTCAACCTTTTTAATGTCGTGACCCCCCAACCGGTCGTAAGTCGAGGACTACTCAACCGGTCGTAAGTCAAGGACTACTCAACTGGTGCAGCACCGTTTGCAGAATGGGACTTTTGGTGGGCTCAGCAGGGCAGAGACAGCCTGGACAATTCCTATTGGCTTTTGAAAGCCAATAGTATTAGACTCTATTCAAGAGAGTCTATTCTATTGGCTTTCAAAAGCCAATAGAATAAAAGGGAGTAGCGCAGCTAAGGAAAAAGGGGAAAAAATGGGGGACTGCGTTGTTTGGCGACCCCCGTGAAATGGTCATTCGACCCCAAATGGGGTCCCGACCCACAGATTGAGAATCACTGCTCTACACAGATACTAATATTTCTTTCTATAATCTATTCATCAGCAGTCTCAATAAGAATGCAATTTTTTTTAGAACATGAAGATCCCTTTCCTGATGTATGCCATGAACCTGTTAGTTCTTGAAGACAAAATTATCAAGATTGCAGAAAATAATCTATTAAGAGATACCATTTTAATTAAAACACACCCACATAATCAATCAATCAGAATTTTCAGCTCTCCCAACATATTCTCCATCTTCTAATACAATCACACATGTTTTTGACAATTCCAGTATTTCAAGGGCTGCCACAAAGAAGAGGGCATCAAACTATTCTCCAAAGCACAGGAAGGCAGGACAAGAAACAATGGTTGGAAACTGACCAAAGAGAGAAGCAACCTGGAATCAAGGAGAAACTTCCTAATAGTGAGGACAATTAACCAATGGAACAGCTTGCCTTCAGAAATCGTCGGCGCTCCATCACTGGAAGTTTTTAAGAAGAGACTAGACAGTCACTTGTCTGAAATGGTATAAGACAGGTTCTCCTTCTTGAGCAGGGGCTGGACTAGAAGACCTCCAAGGTCCCTTCCAGTTCTGTTCTATTCTATTCTATTCTATTCTATTCTAGTCTAGTCTAGTCTAGTCTAGTCTAGTCTAGTCTATTTATACACCCAGTTCCAATTGCTTAATAGACCAGCTTGTATCCTGTGCTTCATAAGACAAGAAAAGAACTTTTTGCCTTCTGAAAGACAAGCTGTCTACATCAATTGGTGGCAATTGGTGAATAAACTGAATCACTGATGTGCAAAGCTGTCCACATTCGTACAGCTGTTTCTTGAAATATGTGGTAGAAGAGCTTCTTAATTATTTGTGTTTGTTTGTTCCAGGTCTGATATCCTACTGGCCAACATGTCAGAATGAAAAATTGAGTCATGGTTTATTTACTCGATGTACTATACATACCACAACAGACAAAACTTTATTTCCTTATTTAGGTTTACTAACCATGCCCCCAACATGCTCTCTATTTTTCAAGCCCTATATGGGTATTGTAAAATCAACAAGACATTGTGAATCAAGCTGTTGTGATTTATGAACCAGAAGATTATAGAGGGTAAATTCAGTCCTGTAGATGTGTCCAATCTTGTCACCTGGACAAGATTGACTTGGAGGCACAAAATCAATTAATTAATTAAACCAAAGCAACTCTTTAATTATCTTTTCTTTTCCCCCTATTGTTCTCAGTGTTTGTGTAATTCTAAATAAGTTGGTAGAGATCACGATGTCTTTTGTGTAAAACTTAAATAATAAAATATTGATACATTGCTTTCTCAAACTTGTTACTTTATATATAGTAATATCATGGAAGAAGGATTACGCTAGCAAAATTGGTTCCAAACACATAAGAAAACTGTGTTTGTTACAGCAACATCCACTGACATCTCAGCTGTAATCTTTTGATCACAAAAGATACCAGTTTGACTTCCCACAAGGAAACTGATTGCAAAAATCATCCAACAGGAAGAACTGTTATTTCATTTATCTTTTCTCAGCTCTGCTATCATTTCAGAAGATCTGAATTATTTTAGCATCTGCACTGTCTCTTTAGTTGCCAACAGATTATTTACAAAAGCTTAAAGGTGGGGATGCTAATTAAACTATATTTTTATTCAAAATATTACCCCTCCCTTGACAACATTGTGTTGAAAAAGGCAGGATTGGTGGATACCTTAGAACAGATCAATCAGAGAAATGGTCTCTTTTTTAGCCAAATTTACTATTTTTTCATTCTTTGTTTGAACTTTTCACTCTGTGTCCTAGCTTAAACAATGAGAGGCATCTGAATAATTTACTTCAGCAGCAAAAATGAGGACTTCAGATTGGACACATGCAGTAGATTCTGAAAATCTATTTTGCATGAGGGAATATATCTCACACACAGTTTTTCCTCATATGAAAGGGTTGACAGAAACAAGGTCTATTTTTCCTTATATGTGTTCATGTCATCTTTACCAAATATAGCACTGTCAATTCCAACATTTTTAACTTTCATTCTTCTCTACTGCTGCAAAAAGAATGAAAATCGCTATCCATTGCAATGAAACTCCAAGACACAGAAATGAAATGTCAAATACAGTTATGCAATCTTACAGCAAAAAAGACTCCACAAAACAATAAGTGCCAGGGAACACACTTGCTACAACACTGGGTTCATGTAGCATTGTGGGAAACAGCGCGATATGACAGACAAAATCATGATGCTGCATTTGACTTGGATGAGATCTGGATCAAAATGGAGTCTTTCTTGCTCAAGTTAAGATATAATATTCTTGCCTCCCCAGCAAAGAAATTATGCAATTTATAGCACCCTTGGAAACAATTATATCAATTAGAAAATTGTGGAATGCAATATCTAAAAAGAGATTTGATTCTTTGTAAAAAGATAAAAATAGTAATGAATTAATTGTAAGACCAAATGACTTGTGCACATATCCTTGCTTCACCTAGTGGGAAACTCTTCTGAAGATAAGAGAAAGATTGAGGGCAAGTACAGACTGAAAGCTCATCAAGAGGGAGCATCTTAACAGAATAGAATAGAATAGAATAGAATAGAATAGAATAGAATAGAATAGAATAGAATAGAATAGAATAGAATAGAATAGAATAGCAGAGTTGGAAGGTACCTTGTAGGTCATCTAGTCCAACCCCCTGCCCAAGTAGGAGTCCTTAGGTTACACCATTTCTGTAATGGTGTTGTTGTTATTGTTGTTAATTGTGAAGTCGTGTCCGACCCATTGCGACCCCATGGACAACGTTCATAGTGTACATTACATTATTCTTCGTGTAAATGAAGGCATCCTCTGCCATGAGATGTGATGAAAGTTACTAGCATAAATGGTTGTAAAAGGGACTGAACAAAGTCAGGGAACAGTCAGCCAACAATTGCCACTAGTTAGAATGTTGATCTAAAATCTTCAGAATTATAGGCTATATGATGCACATATTAGCTGCCGCTCTGCAAAGATAAAGAAAAGCAATGTGTTGCTCATTGAATGACTCTCAAGGTTTTTTTATATTCTTTTGTTATTAATAAACACATTTTCCTGACAAAAACATTTGCCCCTCACTAATCAGTGTGGAGCTACTGGTGGCTGGGACTCCAAAATATGCTTTTTTTTAATCCTTCTGTTCATCTTGAGACTTTAGAAAGAGTGCAGAGAAGAGCAACAAAAATGTTTAGGGAAATGAAGAACAATTGAAGGAATTGAGTATGTGTAGTTTAATGAAAAGAAGGACTAGGGGTGACATGATAGCAGTGTTCCAATATCTTTAGAAGAGGGAGTCAACCAATCTCCAAAGCCCCTGAGGGCAGGACAAGAAGCAATGGATGGAAACCAATCAAGAAGAGAACCTAGAACTAAGGAAAAATTTCCTGATAGAACAATTAATCAGTGAAACAACTTGCATCCAGAAATTGTGGGTGCTCCAACACTGGAGGTTTTTAAGAAAAGATTGGGCAACCATTTGTCTGAAATGGTATAGGCATAGAAGACCTCCAAGGTCCCTCCAACTCTGTTATTCTGTTATGTGGACCAGTAAGATACTGTCAATCTACCCAGCACTTTATGCAAACTGATAATAGAACTTAAAAGTTCTGTGCATTAAAACCCTGTAATCCCATGCATTTGAAACAATGGAAAGCTGATATAATTAGCCTGCAATTCAATTGCCTTTTTTTTCCTTATGAATTTTAAAATTCTGAAAAAACTCTAGGAAAGCGATAAACCTATATGCTAAAAACCTTCTCAGCAATTCAGTGTGTAAAAGGTGGTAATGTCAGCTTTTGATTTGGGTGCCATAAAAGCCTAGATGTTTACTGTTATTATATTTTGGTAAGGAGCCATATGGAAATATGCTCCTTTTTCCATGTAAAAGCACTTTTATAGTCAAAGAAATGCAGGCCGTTGCACATTTACAATAAGGTTAGCACAGTGACTACCAAGGTATCAATTTCTGACTTATTTCCAGTATGTACAGATCTCGTTTCTGTTTCTAAGTGCTGGTAAATTAACTGTGACTAATTAGCTGATGAATTGATAGGCACAACAAGCTCCAAAGCATAGGCCCTGGGGGTTCCTTATCATCCCCACTCAATAGTTGTAAGATAGAGAAAAGAAAAAAAGAAAAGAAATAGAAAGAAAGAAAGAAAGAAAGAAAGAAAGAAAGAAAGAAAGAAAGAAAGAAAGAAAGAAAGAAAGAAAGAAAGAAAGAAAGAAAGGTCTTAACAATGACCCAGGATGGGTCAATGCAGGAGAAAAAAGGGTGAGGAACAAACAACAGCTACTTGTTGCAACTCTGCTGTTTTGTTGTTTTTTCAAAGATCAACCTGCTGATGGTCCAGACACAGGATTCTGGGCACTGCAGTGAAATGGGCTAACTTACATTATACCCTCCTCCCACAAGAAAAAAAAAAACATGATTTATGAGGTTGTCCAGTTCCTGTTGCATCCAATCATCTAGCAATGTTGAGACTCTAGAACAGTGTTTCTCAACCTTGACAATTTTAAGGCATGTGGACTTCAACTCCCAGAATTCCACAGCCAGCATTGTACAGAGAAGAGCAACAAAGATGATTAGGGGACTGGAGGCTACAGCATATAAGGAACGGCTGCTGGAATTGGGTATGTCTAGCTTAACGAAGAGAAGGACGAGAGGACACATGATAACAGTGTTCCAATATTTCAGGGGCTGCCACAAAGAAGAGGGAGTGAAGCTATTTTCCAAAGCACCTGAAGACAGGACAAGAAGCAATGGATAGAAACTAATCAAGGAGAGAAGCAACCTAGAACTAAGGAGAAACTTCCTGACAGTGAGAACAATTAACCAGTGGAACAACCTGCCTCCAGAAGCGGTGAATGCTCCAACACTGGAAGTTTTTAAGAAGAGACTGGACAGCCATTTGTCCGAAATGGTATAGGGTTTCTTGCCTGAGCAGGGAGTTGGCCTTGATGATCTCCAAAGTCCCTTCCAACTTTTTTTTTTATTATTATTATTATTATTATTATTATTATTATTATTATTATTATTATTATTTCTTCTGTTTGATACATGCCAGCCACTGCATATTTCCGATTAAAATGGCTAAGATGGTAGCCCTCTATCTGGTTAAAAGGAGTCAATCATACTGTAAATGTCAGGGAATTTGAAGATCAATATGATCATAAATGGGCATGTTTGGAGCTGCACAGACTATCACTGTCTTGTCCCTCTCTCCCTGCAATCCCTAGATTGCATTGTAAACCAGCATCTCAATAAAAACAGAATACACATGTAAGCAATTTACAATATGTCAGCTATGAGATGATGTTAAAGGGAATTAAGATTGGTGAGTTTGTGTGGTAACAGTGCTCTTTGACCATGCAGGAAAAGCAACCATTCCTAGAATATGTTTTAATAGTCTTGTCAAGGAATCTCTTCACTTGCCTTTTATAGCTAAGATGGAACATTTATATGTGTTTTTGTTCTTTGTCACTGGTGAAAGGAATGCAGTATCATTGTCTGCTGTACTTCTCAATTGCCTTGATAAATTTGAATAGTTATGTAATCTCTTTTCTGGTTGCCTGCATTGTAAGAATTGTCTGAATGAAGTCTGATTCAAATATACTGACTTCTGACTTATGATTACGTATTTTATATCTTGAATTCAAAGTTAGAAATTATTTATTTTTTATAATATTTAATTAATTTTCTATTTTTACAAATCATAAGTGTTTAGTAAACAACATGTCTGGGTCCATTTTTTACTTAATAATACACACTGAATTCCTAATCTCTACCCCTTTTTTTCTGGTCAATGATAAACTACATCCCATATTTGAAATTATTCTATTCTTTTTCTTTACCCTTCAATATCTATCTGTCCATTTCTACACAGTCCAGTGTTTTCTTGGTCCTCTCTTCTTCAGGTAATGTTTCTTCATTTTTCCAGCACTAAGTAAATACAATTCTTACAGCTATTAATACAGGCAACATTAAGTATATACTTCCTCATCATATTTTTCTAATATTGTACCTAATAAAAATAGTTCCAGTTTATAACATCTTTTTTATCCAACTCATATCTCAATTATATTTGCAATTGAGGCCACCTTATTGAACCAATACCCTGTTCTTCCAACTCTTATTTCAATTTTGGTTTCCCTTCAGTATTCAAAATATCTTTATAGGTTACAATTTTCTCAAAATTGATTAAGTTTGGGTGAGTAAAAGCTTCTCTTGTTAAGAGCCAACCTAATATTTTCATATTTCCCATACCATAGAAAAGTGTGCCATCCTAATTATAAATCATATCTTTCTAAGTATAATAATATTTTAGTGTCTAAGGTTTATCTATTTCTTTTAGCCGTATTCAAACACATGTTTGATAGTATAAGGCCCCATCCTGTAGGTCAGGTCCTCTACTTTCTTTAATCTAACTCTAGCTTTCTTCCTTTGCCAGATAAATTTCCAAATTAGTGCATTTAGATTGTCAAAGAATTTTTTCACTGTTTTTATGGGTACTATTTGAAATAGGAAAAACCATTTTGGGGAAGATATTTCTGAGGGGGAGTTCAACCCATTTATATTCATTGAAAAACTCCAACTTTCCTTCTCCCTCAGCTTCTTTTCATTTTTTTCCCAATTAAAGTTAGAAATTATTTCTAAACATGCACCATAACAGGTAACAGTACATACAGATGTAATGCAGACTGAATTTCTTTTCTAACATTAGCTAGCATACATGTCAGTAGGTCAGGTTTATTTAACTGACCATATCCAAAGATCTTGAGAATTAGAGAAATATGTGATCAAGCTAACATTGGCAGCCAGTGGCCTAAATGTTTGCTGCTCTAAAAAAGGAGAGGAACATGTGGCAGCAAGACTACTAAAGGCACTTTTTCTGTGCCAACTGTTTTCATTTATCATTATATTTCTGGGCCTCAACTTGCTTCCTTCTGTCTCCCTCACTAACACACAGGATTGGCAGAAGACCATAGTACTGGGGCAACTAAATCCTGCCAGTAATAAGAGGGCTCCAGCTTGCCAATCAGCAAAGTCAGGCTTTCTGCACCCAGGAAGTGACCAAAATCAGCAAAGGATAAGCCTATATGGCATATGAAAAAGGAAGTGGAAAAGTCAGGGCTTATTTTTAACATTTTTTTTTAAAGATTTGTATTTTTAATTTGGATTAGGACACTTCTCCAAAGGATATGCTATATTGACATCTCTGCTCTTTTCCATTTAATGACTTTTATTGTTTTATCAATATATAAAATACAAATAAAAATAAAAATAGGAAATTAAAGGAAGGAAGAAGAGAGGGGGAAGAAAATATGAGGTACAAGGAAAGAAAGAAATAAAGGATTAACTTCTGACTCTTTTAAGCACAGTACAAGACAACAACATCCAGCCTCAACTTTTTACTTTTACACATTCGTGTATAACTAGCCATTTCTATAACAACAAATCTCTTTGGCAAAACCAAAGTCAAAGTTTCATTTTTTTTCCCACCACAAGCACAAAATCCAGAAGTGATATCTAAGTAAAAAACATAATTAAATCAATTTAACCATTTCTGCTTTATCTTCCTTGTTGTAGAAATAATATGTATTTCTATTTGCACTTAATAATCTTTATAAACTATCACCATTTATATTGACAAAATTCACTGTATTCTTTCAGATTCTAAAATCTTAAAGGGAAAATACTTTTTTTCATTCATTTTAAAACACTAAACCTTTTTTTTAAAGTACTTCTGAAATCAAAACTTTCTAATGCATCTTTTTTAAATTTCCTCTTAACATGCATACTTTAAAGTTCACTATTAAATTAAATGGACTCCAGAAGATGGCAGAGGACAGGAAGACCTGGAGGAACGTTGTCCATGGGGTCGCGATGGGTCGGACACGACTTCGCAATTAACAACAACAACAATTAAATTTAGATCACTCCCTCCAAGCTACCCTCATAGAATAATTTTTTCTTCTTGTATACATCCTTTTTAAAACTAAAGTTTTCTTTAAACTAATACATCTTTTTAACTGTCTCTTAACACAGATACTTTCAAATACACTTTCAATAATATTTTACAACCTTTTCAAACTTTAGACTTTCTTTCAATTACAAATATAAAACTGATAAAAATCCATCTGAGGGAAGTTAGCCCAGAGAAGGAAATATTAAAAAAGGCAGAAAAATATATTTTTCCTCAAAAGGACTTTGTAAGACCAAACCTGGCCCCAAATCTATCTCTCTACTCCAAGCAAGACTTTAGCCCCATACAAATGCAGATGTAAAACCATCAGAGAATTGAAGCCAGAGCAATCAAGAAGACAAAAGAGAAGATCTGCATACCCCACCCAAACTCTAGGAGGCATTAGCCCCATCACCTGGGAAGTAGGATATGATAATAGGATTAAACCACAGCTATCAAGGCCTAGACAAACACTCAGAAACAGCCTCAAGGTTCATGCCACAGGAACAGGAAACTATTCCAAACAAGGCTAGAGAGGGTATAAAAAAACTACTGCCCATGTGCTCTTTCTCTTTCTTCTCCTTTGCTTCTTCCTGCAAGGATCATCTTTCTGCTTCTTCAATAAACTGTAACCTTCTTCCAAAGCAGTCTCCATGTTGCCTATTTATTCCCAGCTTGGATGAACCAGGATGAAGACTTATTTCTCACACATCCTAATTCCAACTGACTCATTAAGTTTAAGTCACTCCTTCCAGCTTGTCTTCATGCAGTAAAATCATTTTTTTCTCTGGAATGTTTGTCAAGTATAAGCTTCTCTTTTTCTCAAGGGTTTCTCAACCTTGTTAATGTCCATGAGAAAAAAGTCCCAAAATTATCCTTTTAAATGCTGCAGATTTTCTTGGAGCTCTTCTTTTAATTGTGTTGGGAGGTTTATACTTAAACCATCATAGTAAGAGTTGGTGTCAGGTTTATATTCTAAAATTGCAATTGACTCCTCTGCATTGTCAGCTACTTATGAAATTGCCTAGGTGGTTTGGTAACTTTCTACACATATTTGCATCTCTGAAGTAGTTTGAGAAGTTTTTTTTTAACATCCTTAGAGCATAGCTGATCCATGAACTGATGGATTTTATGTAAAAAAAAATTCAAATACATCTCCCATAATTTGCTGCTCCATCTTCTTAACTCCCTTTAGTCAAAGAATAGCTTTTTTGTAAATCACTTAAGAATTGCTGGTCAATCATGAATTATGACAATTGGAAAGTTTTAGCCACCCACAGCAAAGTAGACCAAGCTACAAATTACTAAAACTAATAAACTAAAACCACAACTTTCTGCCCTTGTATATCTCCAGCAACTTAAAAAAAAAGATACTCCCTACATCCTTATTTTGGTTTGCCTTAGCAACCTTCTTTCTTATTATTTAACACTGAAGAAACCCTCAAAATGGTGCAGATCTTCAAAAAGGAGTAACAGGCTGTGGCAAAAGAGAGCCCCTTTAGCTTAATAAAGATTAAAAGTCCTTAAAAATTATAAGAAATGAAAGGCACAATTTACCATCTGTTTGAAAAATAAATTCCAAAATGGCTGCTTCTTTAACAACGCACCTTTGGGACAACCATACCTGGATGATTGAGGACCTCCATAGACTTTAACAACGAACTGATTACAGCCCCGTTCAGCACACAGGCTGCTTCAAAGCACAGCTCCTGAAGCTACTTGCAGACCTTTGCTATATCAGAGAATCTTGGGGGATAATTCTAGGACTTTCCCTAACCCACGAGAATTATATAAACTAAAGGAATGCTGGTTCCTTCTGTTGATAGTTGAAAAAAGCTACAGCCCAGGAAAAAACCCTTCAGGAATCTGGTGTGTAATCAGTTAGCCATCTTTTCATCGGAAGTGACATCTCTGCTCTTTTCATCCCATTCTGTGAAAGAGATTTCAGATTTTTGAAGTTTCTCTGTTGTAGCCTATGAAGGAATAAAATCTGGGAACTTGGAGTGGCTCAAGACTGAATCAGATTGTCACTGCATCTCAAATTATCAATTCATATTAAATCTCAATCTTTCATAATCTTGGATCTTCATTTTGAATGGAACCAGAGCTGATCTGCACAAGCCTAAAAAATACTTCTAGGAGTTCATGGCATTATCTGTCACTGGGTTGTGTGGGTTACATCAAGACATCACTGTAATCAAGAGGACTTTAAAAGAATTGATTTGTTGCATGTGCCCTATGGTGGAAAAAAAAACAATCCTAAATTCACATGGATATGTCCTTATAACTTGGAGTTAGAACTAATTACTTTTTCAATTTGAAGTTAGAATTCAGGAACAATTCATTATGGATATGAATAAAACTGAACATTTTCTGCTTAAATTGGACTTAAACACCACCTGGGTAAATATTATTTGAATATTCAAATTCATATAATCATGTAGTTCAATGCAAATTTGACTCTGACACAGTTTATATCTATATTTGCTAATGAAATGTGGAGTCTATTTAGGGTTAGGGGGTTCTAGTGGTCAGAATGTGTCCACCATATTATTGATGTGGCCTGTGTGTGGAGCGTTTCTGTGCTAGCTGAAGCAAGTAGGAGATGAAGGGAGATAGCTACAGCAAGTGAATGTGGCAGTACATATAACTGACCAAACACTACTTAGTTTGCAATGGGGATCCCTGAGCTGTAATAGTCACTTCACTCATTTCCATTCTGAAGACCCACATTTCTTTCTTGTTTGAAAATAATGACTTTTTAAGGTGGGATAATCTTACCCACTGACCAACCATGATTATGCAAGCCATTCTAGAAGAGCTGGCCAGTAGACAACTTTTAGCAAATGTTATGCAGAAATAATGTTTTTAGAAAGCTGCTTGTATTTCAGCCATGAAAGATTTTTTTTTCTTTTTTCCCCAGGAGATTTGAAAGCTCAGTAGTTGCTGAAGCAATTTTGCAATGCAAACATAATGTCTAAACTCATAAAGTCATAAATGGATTTGAACTTTCCAAACTGTCCATTAGATTGTCAATGATGATCAATCCATATAGCAAAACAATTAAAATGTAGACCTAAATCACCGATTAAGTCCACAAATCCATTCATGGCCCTATAACATATTTAAAAGAGGGCGTTTAAATCAGATTTTTAAATGAGTTTCCTGATAAAAACCTATAATTTAGAAGTATTTGTGTGAGTTTATATCTGGGTCTGTTTGTATAAATTTGTCTGTCTTAATACAAGCAATGCATTTTAAAGCTATTTTCAAAACTGTATTTTTATAAATCATAGAAGAATTAGCTAGTTATTTACAGCCAGATCTGAAAATGCAAATACTACCACCTTTTCATCATTTGGATAATTGATCCAGTTATTTATCCAAAGCTAAAAAGTTCATCAGCCAAAAAGCTTTCTAATTTGGCCAGCAGACCATGTCACTGTGATCTATTGATTGAGGTACTTGGTGAACATCTTATTGTAATGTAATTTATAATTCTGAATGGAAAGCTCCAGAAAGTTTGCATTGCAAGTGAAAATGATACTAGTGCTCCCCATGTCTCAAGATCTTTGAAATGTCTAGGAAAAAATCATTCTTATTTCTTTCACTATGATAATTCCCATTTAAGATATATAGGTTAATATATTTTCGCACCAGCACATATTCTTAGATATTTACCCCCAATATTAATATCTGTGTTACTAAATATATAAAGTGATGATCATCATAAAAATTACACTGATGTTACAGTGACAATATTTTCAGGCCGTGGGTTAACCTTCTTAGCCTTCTTTATTAGGTCTCCAGGGACAGCAAATCGCTTTTGAGGAACTGTTAATATTCATCTTCTTTTATATGATTTGCTTTCAGTGGATTCATGGGAATCAGAAAAATTAGAATAATAAAATAAGAGTAAATTGCCTAAGGTGAGATTTGTATATATAATTCACTCAAATACATCCAGTCCTTGGATGGCATTGTGACAATTATAACTGAATTATACATTTAACCAGATTTTGACAATTGATGACAACAACAATAGTCTTCAAAATAAAACCTGTATCTCCTACCTCTCCGCAGTGCCTGAAGACATCTCTAGTATGAATTAGTCATAGTATTTATATATTACATCTCTCATAATCCTCCCTTTACAATGAAAGAGCCCAGCCCATCTTATTTTATTTCAGCATTATTAAAATCACTATTACCATTGCAAATGTTTCCAGGGGAGATAATATTAATAACAGTCTGCTCCATCAGATCCTGTCAGTTCCCAAGGTGATTAATATTGCTGTTGGCAAGAAGTATTATGTTGTTTAGGAGAGCATATTGCTTGGCTCGTAGGCCATTCGTCATCAGCTGTGATAAGTGCATTGCGATTTGCTATTATTGCATTACTGTTTACACAGCTTGAGATGGCTCATAAAGCTGTTAGGAGCATGACCAAAATGCAGGTAGATTCAGATCTTGGAAATCAAACAAAATCACCCAGATTATTATTGCTTGGTTCCTTGAACAGATTTCTTTCAATCCTCAGGTAAACCGGATGACAATCTGAATTTTCAAGAAAGGTTGTCAGGGAAAGAATTTGTAACTTGTGACTTGTAGCTGACCTTTGGCTAGGATGTTTCATCCTGCAGGTTTCGTGAAATATATAGATGTGGAATAAGAATGTCTCCAACAAACTGATGTAGTTCATAGCGGTTAATTCTTGATATTGTGTGATCAGACTAATTAGGTAAGTTTAAGAAACTAACTGGGCAGTTTTGGACCAGAGCACTTTGTCTTTTTCTATCTGATTCTCTCATTCCATCTGTTGCGTCCTTCGCGAAATGGCAAGACACGAGAAGCAGTTGTAGTTCTCAGGAACTCTTTATTCTTAGTTCAGCTTTACAGTTAGAAGACACCGACAATGCCCAAAACTCCTGGCCTCTTATATAGGCCATCCCCGGGTCAATCTGCAACTTTTGGCGCGCCAGCACTTGCGCATGCGCACAAGTACTGGTGACAGCCTGTCTGGTCCCGGGCACTTGCACCTGCCCGGGACCGCTTGCAATGCCCCGAGCCTGCTTGCACAGGCTTAGGACATAACACCCCTTCCCCCCGGGTTAAAACTATTCATCATACCATAATAACACATAACTCATTTCTTTAGTGTAGTGCCATGCTCCCCAATACCAGGTATTCCCCGTTTTCCATCAGCCTCAGTGCTCTACTTTTCTACTAGCTCTGTTTTGCCAAGAGAGTTACAAAATCCTCCAAATACTTAGGAGATTTCCTTGCTCTCTGTGACCTCCTAAGTTCTGGGTGCTTGCCAAGTACCCTTTGACTGAGGGGTGATGCGTGCCTGTCCCCCCTATTTTGCCTTGGGGGTTCCCAAGGGCTGTGCTTCGCTGCCTGGCCTGCTTGCTTGCCCACCGGGCTCGTCAGGCCAGGGCTTTTTTCTCTGTGTGACCTGGTTGTCCCGCCTAGCTGTAGGCTCTCTGGCCCTTCTAAGTGGCTATCACTGTCGGGCGTTCCTGTAGAACCTCCTAGGTCCGTCCAAGACCTGTCAGGAGGCTGTCTGTCCCCTGAATCCCGTTCAGTGTCCGGGCTTGTGTGGTTTTCAGTACTGTCCCAAAACTCAGTTGTCCCCTGAGTGAAGTCAGAGGTGTTGTAGTTGGGATTTGGTTCCTCGACCACCTCCCTGTGTGTTTGCCCCCTTCTGGGGACAGGGGTAGTGTTGGGCCAACTAGAAGGAGTGTATGCCAGCTCTCTTGCAGGGTATGGATTGTTGGGATGCTCCCAGGTATTCTGCCTGACTGGAGTACTGAGTGATGCGGGTGAGTAGTGATTATGCCCCCGGGGTGACTCCCTGGCTGGAGTAGGTGTTGATGCCTGGTATCTAGTTGGGCTCCTTGAATTCCTGTTTGGAGCACTCACGGAATCTTGAGATGTGCTGTTTGTAGCTTCCCCATTGATAATGGGCATCATTCCATGCCCCTCCCTTTGCCCAAAGGGTTCCCTCTCCCCCCCTGGAAAAGACCCAGGAGTCTCAGCGGGAAGGTCCCGTCGAGGGCAAAGTTGGTCAATGTGCCGACGCAGGACACGACCGTTGTCCAGGGACACCTCGTAAGACAGAGGACCCGTGACCCTGGATATATAAGCGGGGACCCATGTATGACCAGGCCCGTAATTACGAGTCCAAACCGGGGCACCCACAAGTAGTTGCCTAGGTGCCCTGGGGTGAGAGACAGAAGGAGGCAGTCTGTCCGGATGCAACCGGTCAAGCTTGGTAGTCAGTTTGCGCCCCCAACGAAGTTCAGCTGGGCTTCTCCCTGTAGAAGTGGACGGTGTGGTGCGATAAGAAAGGAGGAAGTCAGCCAACCTGTGATGCCAGTCTCCGTAGGTGAGTTTCTTCAAAGCGTCCGTGGTGATGCGAACCATGCGTTCAGCCATACCGTTGGTGGACGGGTGGAAAGGTGCAGAGGTGGCATGACAAATCAGGTTAGCCTGCAAGAAAGCTTGAAATTCGGAGGAAGTGAATTGTGGGCCGTTGTCAGACACAATGACGTCTGGGAGCCCGTGTGCAGCAAAAATCCCCCTCAGTACCTGAATGGTCTTTGCAGTGGTGGTGGAAGAGACAGGTACAACCTCAAGCCATTTTGAATGGCTGTCAACGAGGACCAAGAAGAATTGACCCTGAAAGGGCCCAGCGTAGTCAATGTGCACCCTAGACCATGGAGACTGTGTTTCCTCCCATCTATGTACAGGAGCTTGGGGCATTTCAGGGTGTGAGTGGTGACAAAGGTGGCATGCGTGCACCTTAGCTTCAATGTCTTTGTCTAGGCCCGGCCACCACAAATGGCTGCGCGCAAGAGCCTTCATTCGTACAATGCCAGGATGACCCTCGTGGAGGGAACCTAAGACCCTAGTCCTCATTGAGGTGGGAATGACAACTCTGCTTCCCCAAAGCAGACAACCCTGAGAGGTGGACAACTCGTTCCTTTTAGACCAGAAACTCTGAAACTCAGGATCAGGACAGTGCTCAGGCCATCCAGACAAAACCCAAGAAAGGACACGTGAAAGTGCGTGATCTGTGCCTGATTCAGCAGCTACATCCCTGGCATTCAGAGGGGACTCGGGCAAGGCTTGGATAGAAAGAAGATTGATGGCTGGCGCGGGGTCAGCTTCTATTACCGGCAGGGGTAATCTACTGAGGCCATCAGCATGGCCCATTTCCTTCCCAGGCTTGTGAAGTAGGGAAAAATCATATGCAGACAAAAAGATAGACCACCTGAGCATCCTGGGGGAGATGATTGGGGGGTTTGCTTACGTGTGGTAAACAGTCCCAGCAAAGGCTTATGGTCAGCGAAGACCGTGAAATGCCTACCATATAAAAAATCATGGAATTTTTTAATCCCAGCAACAACAGCTAAGGCCTCCCTGTCTATTTGAGCATAATTACGCTCAGCAGAAGACAATGTTCTGGAGTAATATGCAACAGGAACCTGAGTTCCATCAGACCTGAGGTGGCTCAGTACAGTTCCTACCCCATAAGGGGAAGCATCACAAGCGATGCACACAGGAAGGGATTCATTGAAATGTGCAAGTACACTGTTAGAAGTGAGTAAGGCCTTGACCTCATTGAAACTTGCCTCATGTATTTGTGACCACTGCCACACTGCCTGTTTATCTAATAGCCTGTGAAGAGGCTCAGCTACACTAGCCTTATGTGGAAGAAAGGAATTGTAGAAATTCAGAAGGCCCAGAAAGGCCTGTAGTTCGGCCTTAGACTTTGGCCTAGGGGCATGCATAATAGCTTTTAGTTTGGATTCAGCAGGGTGAATCCCAGCAGCATCAATTTTGAACCCCAGGAAATCAGTAGAAGGCACCCCAATTTTGCATTTGTCCTTTTTAAGTTTGAGGCCTGTTTTCCTGAACCTTGACAGGACAGCCCTCAGCCTTTCAGCTAAATTGTGTGTGGAGTCTCCTGCAATTAAGACATCATCAAAGTAGGGGCAAACCCCTGGTATACCCCGTAGTGTGTTTTCCATTATGCTTTGGAAAATCCCAGGAGCGACATTTACTCCAAATTGTAGCCTCTTTACCTTGAAGGCCCCTCTGTGGGTCACAATGGTGTGAGCTATAGTAGCATCATGATCTACAGGCAGCTGTTGATATGCTTGAGCTAGGTCAAGCTTTGCAAAAACACGCCCCCCCTTGAGGGAGGCCAGAATATGACTGACCACAGGAACAGGATAGGCATGTTGCTGCAATGCCTTATTCAGGGTGCATTTGTAATCAGCACAGATGCGAATGTCCCCATTTGCCTTGAGAGGCGTGACAATGGGGGTCTCCCAGGGACTGGAGTCAACAGGTTCTAGAATTCCTTGTTGGGTCAGTTTATCCAACTCAGTGTCAATTTTACTCTTTAAAGCAAAAGGGACCCTTCTTGCTTTAATTCTAATGGGAGTGACAGTGGGGTCTAGTTTTAATGACACAGGTGGTCCTTTGAATGTGCCCAGCTGGGGGCTGAAAACATCTGCAAATTCTTTGCAGACTTCCTGTAGGTCGAGTGTTTGTAGGTTGTTGAGCCCTGTGACGTGTATCCCCAAGGTCTCAAACCAATCGAGTCCTATGAGACTCGTTCGTTCACCCCCTACTACTAATAGGTCTAGTGGACCCTCAAAATCCTTATATTGCATGTTAAGGGTGGTCTCCCCCTTAACACACACTCTGGAGTTTTGAAAGTCTGTTAGCACAATGTCAGAAGGCCTCAACTTGGCCTGGATTCCGCTGCTGGAACAAATCTTCCTAAATGTATGCATAGAAATGATTGAAAGTGCAGACCCCGTGTCCAGTTCCATAGTTAATGGAACCCCTTGTAGCTTTACCTTAAGTGACAGCTTTTTCTTAATAGGCTTGTGTGTGCCTGTCCTATAGATGCTTCTTCGCGAAGCGCAAAACCCCACCCTATTCTGGCTGGGACCCCTGGTACCTTTCAGGCGCAATTCTTCCTGAGGTTGTACCTTCTGACGACCCAGGCACACAGCTGCAATGTGTCCTTGTTTTCCGCACGCCCTGCAGATAGCGGAGCGGAACTTGCAGTCAGTTCTCTTGTGGCGACCTCCACAGCCGATGCACTTGGGGAGCGCTGAAGAGCTTCCTTTTTGTTTCCCTTCCTTTGTGTGTTGGAGAAGGTCCACTTCCTCGTCAGGATCCTCCTCAGATTTTCTTTGGACTTCTTCCCGGTGCACGGATGCAGCATCTGGACTGTTTCTGATCAGCCGCATGTTCTTGATGGCACCGCCCGCTGCTTCTTCTGCGGTGACCTCTCTCAAGGCATCTTGGAAAGACAAGTCCTCCTTGGCAAAAAGTCTCTGTTGTAACTCTCTATGCCTTAGTCCGCATACAAATCTGTCCCTCAGTCATTCTTCGAGGTCCTTGAACTCGCAATGTTTGGCGGCCTTCCTCAATGCGGCGATGTACTCCTTGGCCGATTCTCCGGGTCGTTGATCTCTCTGCTCGAAGGTGTGGCGCCACGCGATGACGGACATCTTGGGCTGGAAGTGCTCCTTCAGTAGCTTTTTTAGATCTGCGTAGCTGACAGAATCGAGAGGGACAGGTGCTGCAAGGTTCTCAGCGATTTCAAATGCATCTTGACCGCAAACGCACAGCAGGGTGGCAGCCTTTAAACTATCTTCCCTTACTTGGTTCACCTTGAGGTAGTTTTCCACCCTGGCTACGTAGGACTCCCACTTCTCTGGATGTGAGACGTCGAACTCCGAAAGCCTTCCAATCTTTGCCATTTTTGTAGAAGGAAGGGTCTATCAGCCAGCCTACCCCCGAATGCACACTGGATTGGCGGGTAGCTGCTGAGTCAACGCCGTTCCTGCCGCTCAGGACTCACTCGGGTAAGCTTACACCTTTTCTTCTTCGATGTAAGGAAATCCCACCTTCGTCGCCAGTGTTGCATCCTTCGCGAAATGGCAAGACACGAGAAGCAGTTGTAGTTCTCAGGAACTCTTTATTCTTAGTTCAGCTTTACAGTTAGAAGACACCGACAACGCCCAAAACTCCTGGCCTCTTATATAGGCCATCCCCGGGTCAATCTGCAACTTTTGGCGCACCAGCACTTGCGCATGCGCACAAGTACTGGCGACAGCCTGTCTGGTCCCGGGCAACTTGTACCTGCCTGGGACCGCTTGCAATGCCCCGAGCCTGCTTGCACAGGCTCAGGACATAACACCATCTATTAAAGTTTTTAAAATAATCAAGATCTAATTATGCATTTCTAAGCACAATGAAATCAGTGAAAGTTATCTCTGATTTAAAATACTTCAGGCCACATTGCACGAATTACAATATACATTAAATATGGCCAGAATATAGAAGACACAGTCATATGTGTGTGTTTTTTCCATGCTATATTCATGTGTTATATGCTGATACAACTCTCTTAGCAAGAGGTATATTTTTCTTCAAGATTAATGCTCCACTTGTGATATTTAGATTGAGCAGCAAGTTGCTATAGTCATCTGCTGTAACCACAGTAACTGCTGATTTGATCAGGCACCTAATTCTCTGATAAGTATAAAAGAAAACCCAAAGAACACCAATCTTCAAAATATTGAAGCTTTCTGGTGCTTGTATACACTGAATGTTTAGATTACATATTACACACACATTTCTTCAGGGAATCTCCATCCTTCAGATCTTTAAGAAGAACTCAAAACAAAGACAAATTATATAGCAAAAGGAAGAAAATAAACTGTAATAGTACAATTTTAACAGCCAAATGGGGTCTGTATCACAGCAATTAACATTTTAAGCATACTGTGGGATGTGCATTTGACTCAGCTGAGCACAAAATTCAGCATTTGATTTGGCTGTTTTGAAAGTTTTTTATTTAACTAAGATGGAGCCAAGACACATGAATCATACAGCTCCAATATTGTGCTTCCATTTACTGCCATTCTTAACCTTTGTCTTCAGGATTCCAGCATTTTACAATTTATATATAAAATACTCTAGTGGAGAAGGTAAGAACCAAGGTATCCAGTAATCAACAAGTGTGATCTCAAATCAGAGTAATCCCTTCAGACCACAACTGGTCCATACTAAGTGAAATAGTAGAAAGATATTTGGAGTGGAGATATATACTTAATATATACTTCTTCCTTGTCCAATCTCTTATCCTAAGCCCTTATAGTATCTGATTATGATTTGTGAGTGTGAATTAATGGAAAACACCAGTGAGCATATCTGTTAATATTTGTCCTTAGTCATGAACAATCAGCTCCACCACATCCACAAACTCTTCCATTGCACAAAACCTTTTCTAGTTTTTGCATAAAATTTGGCATGAGTGTTCCATACTTTTGGGACTTTGGTCATGCAAACTTAATTACATTCTGCTCTAAAGCAACAATTTAGAAAGCTACAGCCTTTTCTGAATTTCTAGCTCTGTGCTGGGTTCTGAACCCAATATAGACTAGATTGGATTCCCTAAGTAGATCAGATTGAGCACTTTCTGGAGCTCAGGATCGGGTCTAGAGCCTGACTAAGTGGTCTTCTTCTTATATCTATGCTCTTTACGTTGCATGAAATGATTATTGATGTCCTTCCATATCAGCACTTGTTCATATTTAGAAATTCACAATATCTTTCCTGTTTATAGTCACACACACACACACACACATGCACACAAACATAAATTACTCATGTATTAGTGTAGAAAGTGATTCACATGTGGAGCTAAGACTGGGGAGACTCAGTTGTAATTCTATCCAAAGCCACTTACAGGGTGACTCTGGGCCAGTCAGCTGTCTTTCAGCTTCACAGGATTGACTTTGTGAAGATAAAATGGGAAGAGTGAGTGCTATGTACACTACTCTCCTCTCCCAGAAGAAAACATCTAATAAATAGATCATTAAAAATGCACACATTTCCTTCAGTTATGGTGAAATCAAGTTGATGGTCTGAATATCTTAGTTAAAATGAAATGCTGCCAACTCACTTCCAAATTAGTTCTTTCAATAGCCTATACCTAATGCATTTTAAAATGTAATGAACTGCAACTAACTGCCAGTTGCTCATGCACATAGAGAGTATAGTAAAACATTTATACTTTCAGGTCAATAACAAAACAAAATTCAAAGCTACTTTAGATGTATTTATTCATTTAGTATCTCTATTGAGGATATGACTATTTTCACACTAAGAGGTTAATGGCCAATTCCAATGTGACATGGGAAGAAATGCACATCTGGTCCTTCCAGATAGGAAACAAAATCCAGATGTTACAGTAGATACATGTATAATGCCGCTGTGATAAAGAACACTGGAATTTATTTTCAAATCCAACCTAGTGCTAAATTCCTTTTTTAAACGTTACTCCATTGCATTTATTTGTACAGCTGAATGTGTTCCTGTGCATATGAATTGGGTCAGCTAAAGACTATTACTATATCTTGTTTTAGTTAATTCTAATGTTAACATGACACCAGTGGATGCCCTGGGATTGATAACCTATGGGATTAGTTGATGATCAGTTGAAACTAGTTGCTAATCTGTGAAATTCATTAATGCAAGTTAATGCCACTAATGAAAGCTACTGTCTTGGATGGCTTTAAAAGGGGATTGATGAATGCATGGAGGGCAAATCTATTTAATTAGTGTGACAGACGGAATATTAGCTCAAGAATGTGGCAATATGCCTTAATCCCAGCTGCAGGGAGCAATAGTGGGAGACTGCCATAGATGCAATGAACATGACTTTGGGCAAGCACCAGGAGACAGTGGAGGACATGGAGCCCAGGTGGGCTATGGTCCATGGGTTCGTCCAATTCAAGAGTCGGACAGTTAACAATTGAACAACAATGGTGAGAGAAGAGCAATTTTGTTTAAAAGCATCCTGTGGGCCACAGTAAGAAATAAATGATTCTTTCTTGAACCAGTTTGGGATATTCTTATATAATAAAGTACCTGTAATGAAAATTAAATAACAGTAAAAGAGACATATCTATATATGCTTCATTGAAAAATCATGGCTAAATTGTTTTATTGATCTGAATGGGTTTTGTATTGATTTGACTAAATCTTGATGCAACTCTGTTTGTCTTTGGAAGAGAAGTTTTGTGCTCTTCATTGATATTTCATATTGTCTGTAGCTTAATGCATTCATTATTTTACATACTAAATATTAAGATTTTATCCACTTCAAAATGATTTGAAAGAAATATTTCATTTTTTTTATGAACTCAGAACCTCCCTCCTATTGTTAACATGCTAGGTTTTTTTTTTCAGGATTCCATACAAGTCCCCCAAAAATGGATTATTGCTTTAAAGAGTCAATTCATTAAAATGGCCCTTAAAGCAGCCACTGTTTCTTTTTAAGCTGGTGAGGAAGTCTGAAAAAAGAGAAGCTGCTTTAATGAGTAGCAAAAAAGTGCTCTATTCAAACTGACATAAATTCCAAAATATATCTACCAAATAAAATTCAAAGTATACAGAGTATAGGGGAGTCCACTGTGAAGTAAAGCCCACTGTTCATGATTATGTATGTCACACAGAATGTAGCGCTTTAGTAAATGTTACTTCTAACTTTACTAGCAATTTAATAAATCCATAGCTGATTCTTGGAGAGTGCACTAGCAATAGCAATAGTACTTAGACTTATATAGCACTTTACAGTGCTTTACAGCCCTCTCTAAGCGGTTTACAGAGTCAGCATATTGCACCCAACAATCTGAGTCTTCATTTTACCCACCTTAGAAGGATGGAAGGCTGAGTCAACCTTGAGTCAGTGAGGACTATGTTTAAAAATAATTATCATTAAGCCTAAGTACGTGCTCTTAGGTGTATAATAAACAAAACAAGTATTTGTGTACAATAAACAAAAAGAGAAGGACTAGAGGTGTCATGATAAGAGTCTTTTAATATTGGAGGACTAACCCAGAGAAGAGGGAGGTCAATCTAGTTTCCAAAGTTCCTGGGGGCAGGACAAGAAATAACGAATGGAAATTTTTCAAGGAACCCTAGAAGAAGAAAGGAGAAGGAGAAGTTTCCTGAGAGAACAATTAATCAGTGGAATGGCCCGCCCCCAGACATTGTGGGTGTTCCTTCATTGGAGGTTTTTAAGAAGAAATTAGACAGCCATTTGTCTCAATAGTATAGTGTCTCCTGCTTGAGCAGAAGATTGGACTAGAAGACCTCCAAGGATCTTTCCAACTCTGTTATTCTGTATTCTAAAGTGATTCCTAGTGACACCAATTCACAAATAATGTATTTACTTGTCCCATGGCAACTTGGCAGAACTCGTACTTCTCAGAATTTTGAGACAATCATCATTACAATATTTCAAATAGTTTCTTTCTACATACCAATATTTCAAAAAAGAAAAATGGAATAACCAAATCATTTGGTTTCCTTAAATTCCAGTCATAAGAAAAATGATTCAAATAAAATCCACATATGGGACAAGGTTAGGTTCTCCTTTGTGGGAACACTAGACATAATATATCACTTCTCCAGATTGAACAAACATGTTCAACTTTCTGTATATTTGCATAAAAACCTAAATAAATTCTATCTATGTAGAAATGGGTTTGTAAATCTGATCACTTGGTTTTTATTATAAGGTACATCTCTTCCATCTTACTTCATTCTTAGAAATACTTTCTATATGTGTCAGTATTGAATATATTCTAATCGCAATATCTCACTTCATATTTTGACTTCAAGAAGGAAGAAAAGTGACATAAAATGGGAGAAAATGATTAGCACATTCAGATAACAGAGCAAACTATAATTTATAATATACCAAGCTGTAGTCTGACTAAACTGAGTGGCTCAAATATATTCCAATTGTATAAGTCTCCATCTCTAGTTTCTGTTTTCTTGTTGCTTAATGATTTTAGGAGAGATTTTTCATTTGCTCTCTTTGCCCTACTAACTTTTAATGAGGACAGCTGCTGTTTTTCTAATTTACCAGTAGAGTAATTCATTATTTTAAATGTCAACACAAGAGACGGGACAGCTCTATAAATAAATTGAGAATCAGCTAGTCTGGAAAGAGTCTGAATGGAAATTTGCATCAGCCACAGGGCTACTAAAAACTCAAAAATAACCATTGAAAGAAGGAGATGGAAATTGTTAAGACAGTATGGGATCAAGCCAGGGCATTTGCGTACATTATTCTCTACTGATATTAGGAGGAATTTCTGTTAAGTCAACATTTACTCTACAAATTATTGTGAATAGCCCAGTGAATATTAAATGTCCTATTGGTCTTTTAAATATATGCTGCAATTTCCTACTTTAAAGTGAAGGCACTGTAGGCTAAATTTTGTTTTGTATTATTTTGTTTGGCACTTGCAAGTCAATCTTGACTCTGGGCATTTGCCTAGTCCCGGCAGTTTTCTTGGGATTTCCAAAGTGGTTTGCCATTACTTCTTCCCTAGGCCTAAGAGACAGTAGGTCCAAGATCACCCAGTTGGCTCTATAACTAAAGTAGGTCTACTGTATAACTCATAGATTTATAATTTCAAGCCTGATGTCAGCCTTCCTAGGAAGACCAGACAGAAAACATGGCCAGATCAGTTA
This sequence comes from Crotalus tigris, assembly GCF_016545835.1. Taxonomy (NCBI): domain Eukaryota; kingdom Metazoa; phylum Chordata; class Lepidosauria; order Squamata; family Viperidae; genus Crotalus; species Crotalus tigris. The sequence goes on from NW_024097714.1 coordinate 261,031, forward strand.
ATTCTACCTTATTGTAAAGCTACATTAATAGAATCTTGAAAGTCTGAAAGTACAATTCACCCACCATCCCCTTTTTACAATCTGACAAGTTATGCTTATTATACAGTTGCTTATCTGATTGTTCCCTAGACCAGGGTTTTCAACCAGTGGTATGGATACCATCTGTGGTACATTGGCACCTGGCAGGTGGTACGTGACCATCCTAGAAAAGTGGTAGCGGGGGAGGGGAATGAGCTGAACCGGTGGCAGCACGGCACAAGCCTGAGTGAGAGATGGCTGGAGCTGCAGGGCTGCCAGGGCTCAGTGGAAGCGCCAGGATTAGTGCTTCTTCGGGGCTGTCAGGGCTCAGTGGAAGCCCCAGGATCAGCGCCAGGCTCCAGCTGGAGCTCGGCACTGATCATGGCACCTCTGCTGAGCGCAGAAGATGCGTTGATCAGCTGGAATGTTGCAGCCTCTCCAAGGTCTTATGATTTACATTAAGATGTGTAGCAACTGATTCATATTTATGATAGTCACAGTGTCCGAGGGTCATGTGAAGTGACCAAAACCTGCTGCAATCACCCAGCAGATGGGTGGAATAAAAACCAAACACCCCCCACCCCACCCCCACTGCCAATCCTCAACATAAACGCTCACAACAATGAAAACCTCGGACAGGAGGAAGAGCGCTGCCGGTTGGGCAGTCAGGTGTCTTGCTCAGCTGTGGCTTGGGGGGCACTTTTTTCAGTGCCACTGTAATTTCAAACAGTCACTAAGCGAATTGTTGTAAGTCAAGGACTATCTGTACTTTATCACTTTTTCCTCTTTTTTGGGGGGGTCAAGTTTTTGACACCTTGCTAGGCGTCTGGTGGTACTCGGATATTGCCATATCCTAAAAGTGGTACAATGGTTGAAAAGGTTGAAAAGCCCTGCCCTAGACAGCAACTCTTGCCCCCATCTCTAGAGGTCATTCCTACATCCCTTACACCTGGTGGTGCTACACTAAACTGATTCTAGATTAGAAAGCGAAAAACTTCCAGGTAGAGGTCAATTGGAAAACATTTCCATATCTTTTTATTTTATTTTTTATTTATTAGATTTGTATCCCACCTTTATTTTACAAGCCAAGGCAGTGTACATAATGTTCCACTTCCTATTTTTATATCTACCATGGATCATCTTTTCCAAAGAGTTCTGGGTCAATGGTATCAAAAGCCACTGAGAGATCCTGTAAAAATGCTGAGGAAAAAAATACACTCAAGCTCATGTGATCAGGGCAGTTTTAGGTCCAAAATCAGGTTTAAATCTTTATTGAAATGGAACTGAAAATTTATTTCATTCAAGGGTATTTGAATTTGATCAATCTTCTTTTACTCAAGCACCTTGCCAAGAAGGGAGATGGTGTCTACAGGTCTATAATAGTCAAATCTTCTTTGTCCAGTTAGAATTTTTTTCTTCTTCAAAAGTGTCTTATTATGGCCTCCTTTCATAAGGTAAGGTAAAGAAGAATTCATAACCAGGACTATCTTTGGATATGATAGCTCACAATCACACTGAGTCAAATGCTACCATTTGAGGAATATGGAGTTCCCATCCCTATCCTCCAAACTTACTGATACTTGCATTCTGAGAATACTACAAAGATTTCATTATATCATTGGCCCTTTCTGTTTTGGCCAGGAAGATAGTAGTAAGTGTAGATTGAACATTATAAAAATCATATGTAAGAGGCATGTTCTGTGCTGCCAAACAAAGTCACAAAGCAGAATGGCCTTTGCCCTAATACAGACATGTCAAACACAAGGCCTGGGGGCTGGATGTGGCCCGCGAAGTGGTTTCATGTGGCCCGTGAAGCCATCCTGGAAACAGTGAGGGAATGGCCCCCGCTGCCTTGGTCCTGGCCCAGGCTGGCCGGGAGCCAATGTACAATTTTGTGGTGGCCATCTATGCTGAAATGCATTCAGTCTTAGCTCCACAAAGCCGTCCAGAAACAGCAAAGAACCAGCCTTGCTACATTGGCCCAGCCCCCCTGGGTGTATGCTGGGAAGGTGTCACCCTTTGTGAGGAATGAAGAAATGCACCATGCCTTGGTGCTTCCCCGGTCCCACCCCTTTCTGCCAGAGACCCTCAGATCTGTCCCACTCCTGCCCAGGCCCCACAGGCACCCTTGACGGGAATGATGTAGAGCTGGCCATGCCCACCCAGTAGGCCACACCCACTCCATCCACACCCACCCAGTAGGCCACACCCACCCTGGCCACATGCACCCGGCTCCCCAAGGGCAACCACAATGCTGATGCAGCCCTCAATGAAATTGAGTTTGACACCCTGGCTCTACTACAACCTACATTACTGCTATAACAAAAGTGCTATATTATAACTCAACAACTGTGTATTGGCAACCATTTATATGGTAATTTTATCAAATTTTCTGAAATAAACAATTCTCCCTATAAAGCATATATGCATTTACCAAACAGATGACACCGAAATTCAGGCTTCTTGAATTATGGGGAGGGTGGTAACATTTCACAAGGACATTTTTACAACTAACACTACTATACGTCCTCTGTTTTGTGCCTGCAAGCAACTTACTTTTCTACATTTGTTGCAAATGATACTAAATACGGATGGTCTGAATCTTCAAATTCTGGTGATTCTCAGCTTAGGGAATACAGACATCTCTGAAATTGTGACTTCATAGTTTGCAAAATGAATGTTGACCCTGGTCATTTGAAAATGATCCAGATCCATTGGCTGATTTCTCTGTTTATTCCCTAAAGTTTGTTCCCCAAAATTCCCTGACAGTTATCTTCCCTCTTTATGATTAACATGTCAGTTCAGAAAAAAAAATCTCACTGAATTCAGTTCTATTTGCTGTTCTTCCAAATAAACATGCTGGCAAGATTACATCCATCTGGTATGAATCTTATCCTCACTGAAGCAGTGAAGAAATTTAACATTTTCAGGTTACTAAAATTAATAACATGAATAGCACAACTGTTATTTAAAAGTAAATCTTGCTAAATTCCAAGCAGCCTACTATCACATAAATATGCACATGGAGTTCAGTAGAATTCAAAGTGTTTCTTAAGCAACATGTAGAGAATTATATTGTTAAAAGATCATAGAATCAAGCAGCTTCCAGTCCTCCCTCCCTGTCAGACCTTTACAACAAAAACACCTAAATGTTTATGGGCTGAAAACCACCCTCAGCTTTTTAAGGGCATACTGGAGACCCTATCTAACCATTGTATTGCATTTACTTTATTACAATGAAATATAATTAATACGATGACTGTCCTTTTATGTACCGAATGCTTATAGTTCTTTTTTTGTTTGTCACAGCAACATTTTTGGAAATTGATGCGAGCTGCATCCAAGGATTTGGGGGCCATGTGGTGCCATAGAGCCTCAGGTTTGATATCTGTTTTACAATTTTCCATCATTATTCTTTTACCTATTCTGGACCTTCTATGCCCAGTTAATTCCCACATGTCTCATGCAGTGACAGATAAACTCTCAAACTGCTAGCATAAAAGTCAAAAGCAGAAGAGTTTGCACCTGGGTGAGAAGGCGAGCATCTGAGAAACTGAAATTGTATCAAAATGACATTTCAGGGCCCATTAAGAGATAAGCAGCCAAGTTGCCTCGGGGTCATATCCTTCTCCAAGACAAAAGAAAAATTTATTCAAAAAGGCAAGGCAAAATGTCACATTAACCACAACAGGCATAAGAGATGCTGATAGCCTTTACATAAATGCCTCTGTACAAATCTAGAATGTATAAACTGTATCTGAAAAGTCAGAAAACATGGAGAAAAGACCACTTTCTCCACACTGGAACTTTTTAGATAAAAATCGGGAGGAAAAATAATGGGGGTGGATGTGATGTAATACTGGCCTTAAAAATAATGGTGGCTTTCGGGGGGGGAAAGTACAAAGAGAGACTTTGTTGTCACACTCCTAATCTGAGATACAAGTATCATTCAGTGAACAAATGTTGGGACAAAAACAATGGAAGTATATACTCAGACAGAAATGAATTAAATTATGGAGTTCTTCACTGTGGTTTAGATGATTTAAAAGTGAATCCATGAAAGGAGAGGAATAAATGGGATATTACTTAGTACAATCATATTTACATGCGAGATCAGAGGCACTATATTTATGCATGCAAATTGCTAAAGTGTAGCAAGGGAGAGTGGAGTATTGCCTCTTTTTGGACTTCTTTCTACTGGACTCTTGTCCTTCTGGACTTCACAAGAAGCTTCTATTTGAACATTCCAGGAAACAGATACAAGGCTGGTTGAATCCCATTTGATGATGATGATATTTAAATGGTGCTGATATAAAAATGAGGTATACACAATACAGTCTGTTTTATATTATCCCTTTCCAATCCTATAAACATTTCAAAACCAGTCCCAATGAAGAATGCCTTCACTGCATATGCCTTACTTTCTATTATAACTTAAGACATATCAATTTTGAATTGTTGATTTTACTAAGTCTTTGCAAACTATGACTGTGCAAACTTGTTGTCTTTTAGCATGTGTGCTAAACTACAACAAGACCCATTGGTTAACAGATGCCTAAATAACATTACCAGTCATATCTAATGCTTTGCATTAGTGCTAGCCAGATTCTCAATTAATTTCAGTTTCATGGTTGTTAGCAATCATGCTGGAATATTCATGAGCAGGAAGAGTCATGTGGTAACTCTGTCAGCCAATGTGAGAAAAGTGCTACTGAGTCTGTGCAAAAAGGTATTGAGTTAGGAGCTGGATTTTTTGTTCAGTCTCAGGTCTGTCTCTGTATCTCTCTGTAAGACGTCTTCATTGTGCTATGTTGCTGTAAAGAAGAATGTATGGTATTGTAAATATTTTGATATGAATATAAAGAGATTATTTGAATCAGCATTCTCTGCCCACTGCTAGGATAATAATAATAATTATAATAATAATAAGAAAGACAAAAAAGTCTGGATAGTGGATGTGGCAGTGCCTGGAGACAGCAGAATAGACAAGAAAGAACTGGAGAAGATAACAAAATACAAAGACCTACAAATAGAAATAGAAAGACTGTGGCAAAAGCAAGCAAGGGTAGTACCAATAGTAATAGGCGCCTTGGGTGCAATCCCAAAACAAATGGAGCACCACTTGAATACCATTGGCATTGACAAATTCGCTATTAGTCAATTGCAAAAGGCGGCCTTACTAGGAACTGCTTCCATCCTGCGACGATACCTGTAATACCATCAAACATCCACATCTGCCTATCCCAGGTCCTGGTAAGGACTTGATAGGTAGACGAAAAGCCAAATCCAGTCTGAACATCTGGCTGACTGTGCGATGATCCATAACAACAATAACAACAACAACAACAACAACAACAACAACAATAATAATAATAATAATAATAATAATAATAATAATAATAATAATAATAATGTTGGAAGGGACCTTGGAGGTCATCGAGCCCAACCCCCTGCTCAGACAGGAAACCCTATACCATTTCAAACAAATGGCTGTCCAATCTCTTCTTAAAATCTTCCATTGTTGGAGCATTCACAGCTTCTGGATGCAGGTTGTTCCACTAATTAATTGTTCTAACTTTCAGGAAATTTCTCCTTAGTTCTAGGTTGCTTCTCACTTTGGTTAGTTTCCATCCACTGCTTCTTGTCTTGCTTCAGGTGCTTTAGAGAATAGTTTGACTCCCTCTTCTTTGTGGCAACCCCTGAGATATTGGAAGACTGCCATCATGTCACCTAAATTAGACATACCCAATTCCAGCAACCGTTCCTTATATGTTTTAGCCTCCAGTCCCCTAATCATCTTTGTTGCTCTTCTCTGTATTCTTTTTAGAGTCTCAACATCTTTTTTACATCACGGTGACCAAAACTGGATGCAGTATTCCAAGTGTGGCCTTACCAAGGCATTGCAAAGTGATATTAACACTTCACATGATCTTGGTTCTATCCCACTGTTAATGCAGCCTAGCACTGTGTTGGCTTTTCTGGCAGCTGCAGCACACTGCTGGCTCATATTTAGGTGATTGTCTACTAGGACTCCAAGATCCCTCTCACAGGTGCTACTATTGAGCAAGGAACCACCTATACTATACCTGTGCATTTGGCTTTTCTTGCCTAAATGTAGAACCTTACTTGACTGGCTTCAGCGTTGACTCAGCCTTCCATCCTTCTGAGGTTGGTAAAATGAGGACCCAGATTGTTGGGAGCTACATGCTGACTCTGTAAACCTCTTAGAGAGGGTTGTAAAACACTGTGAAGCAGTATATAAGTCTAAATGTTATTGCTATTTTAATTTAAGGTACTGGTATTAGTCAGGCTTAGCACTGTCTCTTATCTAATTTTTTGCTTGGTTTAATATGTTATCTTTAGGTGGCATCAATTCAAAACTCATGTGGATAAGTGAGAAAATGATTGTCCTATTGAATTTGTACTTCCTCAATGCTACCAGATATGAAAAAGTATAGCATTCCTGCACTTTTAATAGTTAAAGAAAATATAGATTCTTTATATGAAAGCTTGGGTAAAAATTTACCTCTGAATTTCTCTTTTTGTACGACTGTTAAAAGAAGCATCTTCTGCCTTTTATAACTGACCACCATACTTCCCTTTGCCATTAATTCTTTCATTTTCCCTGGGCACCAAAAAGAGACAAAGAAACTAGAGGGAAGAGAATGAAAAAATAATGAAGTAGCCACGTTCTCTGACTGTGTAGAAATGCTGATAAATATCTTCAATTCAACAGAGCCTACAATTTAGATGTAATCAAGTTTCCAGGAGACTAATTCAGCTGATGAATAATACTTTGAATGGAATATAGTGGCTTGAATTGAATCAACAACAAAGGGATCCCTGACGTGAGAAATCACAGCTCACTTTTTTTCATTCTTTGATGGGTAGCAAAAGCTGCAAAAGGCGACATCAGTGAAACTATGTTACTTTAGTGTGAAAGATTCTGTTATAAAATCTGCAAAAGGCGACATCAGTGAAACTATGTTACTTTAGTGTGAAAGATTCTGTTATAAAAAATTCAATTTTAAACATAAATTAATAAAGTAATTGTCTTAACTCCTTCACTTAATAATTAGAGGAAAAGTCTACTGCAATGTTGTAAAGGGATTATTATTTCATAAGCTATTATCTAAATTTAATATTCATGTATGCGGAAAGCAATAGGTATCACAGCTAAAGTTCTGGTTAGTTAAAAAAAAAAAAGTTGGTTTGGGGAAAACTGATTCTGTTTGAAAGCTGGCTGACTGTTGATTCTTGCTTCCCTATGCAAAAAAGCCTCAATTCTTCTACAAAATGAAAATAGTATTGTTCTCCTTCAAAAGTCTCTCATGAGAATGATGGTGAATAGAAGAAACCATCAAAGTTATCCTACAAATACATAATAGGGCTACAACATATCCACAATAATCAATAATTAAATCAAAATATATTACATAAGTTAAATGCAGTATATACATTTGCTTGGTTCATTCACTTGTGACCTGAAAAAAACACTTTTGTGATTCAACTACCTATGACTCAAACTGCCTACGATCCTTTGAAAAACCAAATTTGATAACTGATTTATCCATACCATCAAACATCTTGCCTGATAAAATATGGGGTCACTACTAAGCTCAGTTTTATTATATAAATTGTAATCTTTAGTCATATACTGTTCATCTAGCATTTTTTTTCAGTCACTCATATCTGCTGAAATATAAATATAGTCCTTAGCCTCCATGCTCAGAGTAGATAAATATATATGTGCTTCATTTGAGTGTTATACCACAGATCATATCTATTTTTAAAAAATAATAACTGGCACCTCCTTTATATTCTAAATATGACATATAATTCATGGTACTAAAAGGAAATACAACTCACCATCTATGGCTCTGGCTTCAATCTTAAACCATATTATGATTGGCCATAGTGTGGTGCCTAATTACAATTATGAATGTGTTTAAGACATAAGAACCTTCAGTCTCTGGCTGTAGTGGCTGAATCCCCTTAAAGCAGGGGTGTCAAACTGCCGGCCCACAGACCGGACAGATCACGTGGAAGCCATGCCCACCCCATTGCCGGCAAAGGCAAAACCGGTCTGATATGTTGTGCAACGTCACGTGACGTCATGAGTTTGACATGCCTGCCTTAAAGGATTCTACTTCCTTACCTGAAGGAAGATATATCAATGGAATAACTTGCCTCCCGGAGCTGTGGGTGCTCTATCACTTTTCAAGAAAAGATTGGGCAATCATTTGTCTGGGATGGTTATAAGAACTCCAGCCTTGAGGAGGGGAATGGACTAGGAGTCCTCCAAGGTCCCTTCCAGCCCTAGTCTATGAGTCTATATTCTAAAGAAGGATAGTTGCCAACTTAGATCATTGGTTTTGGTTAAAAAAAGAAAGATAAAGTAGAACAGGATTAATTCTGGTTTAAATAAAGGTTTTGCTAACCGTTAATTCTAATTAATAAATTTTTAATAAATAAAGACAGGAAAGCAGAAATCGCCATCTGAGAGCAGGTGAATTAGAATTGTTGTTTTATGTTTGTAAAATGTTATGAGAGCACATTTATCAAATGTGTGTACCAAAGCAATATTTTTTGCTCATTTGACTAAACTGAAGGCCAGTCCTTTCAGCTTCAGGGTTCAAAGTAAGATGTTGTGATTAGCAATTGTTTTCTATCTGAGACTATGGGTTAAAATTAAAAGGGAAGCAGAAGGAAGTGTAATTCAGGAAAGAGGAATACCTTTAATAAAACTGCTTTTCCCAAAAGCCATTCTAGATAATAGTAATAGTAATAATAATAATAATAATAATAGTAATATCTGCCTATCCCAGGTCCTGGGTAAGGACTCGATAGGTAGACAAAATGCCAAATCCAGTCTGAACATCTGGCTGACTGTGCGATGATCCATAATAATAATAATAATAATAACAACCCCCAGTGAGGCACTACCTTGATGTGGTTGTGGGGCTTGTGTACTCTGAGGAAGATGAGAGCTATGCCAGAGGTTCAACCATACTGGACAGGTCTCATCAGAGGAGTCAGACAAAGAGTGTCTCTCCCATAAAAATATGGTGAGACGTAAATTACAGAATGCCATACCGGCTCGGACGTCGCCCGGGTTAACAAGGTCCGCACTAGATATTGGAGTTCCTGGATATCTGGTGAAACATGGGTTACAGGACTCAGGACTGTTGGCTGAGCAACCAGGGCCAGCAGCTGCAGAACTACTGGAAGAAAAGGTGTTTACCCGTCGCAGATACACAGTGATGGAAAACAAAGAAATAATGATCTGTTACTACAGATCAAGTCCAACAAGAAGAGGATATCTAAAACGAATGCACCCGTTCTGGAAAGAACAACATCCAGAATCAGAAATAACAGAACAGAGACTAGCAGATCAACGCCGATTTATAACACGAAATAAAGTATTTACAGAAACAGAATTGGATGAACTGCAAAGGTTTACCCAGGGCAAAGAAATCAAAGCCTTACAAGAAGTAATTCAGAATGTAGAGGCAAACCATGGGGAGTTGGCAGTGAAAGAATCCAGTAGAGATATACAACTGTTCTCATTTGGAAACCAGGCACCTCTTCCTCATGAAGAACAAAACCCTCTAACTAAAGAAATAAAAGAATTGAAACAAAGAATAATTGAGCATCTAGAACAGCACAAAAACAACAGAAGAAGGCTGCCTGCATTGAAGCTTGTTCCAAAGAAACAGCTAGCACAAGCATTAAAAGATGCAAATACTGCAATATCAAGTATAAACACCAATTCACTGCAAGAAACAAACCAACTAATGTACAGCACAGCTGCAGTTATAACAGAATACCTGGGATGCAAAATCAACAAAAAGAAAAACAAACAAACAGTGCACCAGAAAAATGGAAGGTTAGACTAGAAAATAAGATCAGCAAGTTAAGATCACATGCAAGCAAGCTAGAACAGATGAAAGAAAAGAAGATGAAGAACAAGAAGACCAAAGAATAACTAATCAAGAAATACCACTTAGAAACAAGGAAGATCAAGGAAGCACTGGAAATAATAAAGCAACAAATAACAGCTATAGCCAGGGAAATCAGTAGATATGAAGCTCGAATTGCAAACTATAGGCAAAACCTCCAATTTCAATCCAATCAGAAACATTTCTACCAATCCATCAATGGAGAAACTGCAATGAATCAGTCAGTACCTGACAAGGAAAAAACAGCGCAGTTCTGGAAGCAGATATGGGATAACCCAAAGAAATACAACAAGGATGCGGCTCTGTTAAAAGAGGTGGATGCAAATAAAACAGAAGTTGAAATGAAAGAACTAGTAATAACAACAAAAATGGTAGAAAAGGGAGCAAGGAAAATCAAAAATTGGTCAGCACCAGGTGAAGATGAACTGCATGGGTTTTGGTTGAAACATCTAACTGTTATACACCCACTCATTGCCAAGCAGTTCAACAATATACTACAAGGAGGAGAAATTGAAAAGTGGCTAACAACTGGGAAAACCTACCTAATAATGAAAAGTCCAGCAAAAGGGGCAACACCAAGCAACTATCTGCCAATTACCTGCTTACCAACAACTTTCAAATTACTAACTGGTGTGGTAGCTGATGCAGTAAAACAGCATCTAGTTGAAAACAATCTCTTTCCACCTGAGCAGAAAGGAAACCGCCCCAATAGCAGTGAAACAAAAGATCAACTCCTAATAGACAAAATGATCTTGGAAAACTGCATGAAAAGGAAGACCAACCTGAATGTGGCATGGATTGACTACAAGAAGGCATTTGACTCTCTGCCATATGATTGGATAATAAAGTGCCTAGAAATAACAGGAGTCAGTAGAAACATCAGAAAATTTGTGCAAAGATCGATGGCACAATGGAAGACACAGTTGCAGATCAATGGTGAGAGACTGGGAGAGGTTAATATCAAGAGAGGAATATTTCAAGGAGATTCATTATCACCATTACTATTTGTTATTGCACTGTTTCCTCTATCAACAATACTGAATAACTCAGGACATGGCTATCAAACATCAAAAACATCTGCCAGACTATCCCACCTCCTTTACATGGATGATCTGAAGCTGTATGGAAAAACATCATCTGAAATAGAATCGCTGCTCAACACTGTCCGTATATATAGCCAAGATATTGTAATGGAGTTTGGCTTGGACAAATGTGCCACACTTACTATCAAACAAGGAAAAGTAGTGAAAACTGAAGGAATCAAGATGCCCCATGAAAATAACATTAAGAGTCTGAATGAGGAAGATTACTACAAATACTTGGGTGTCCTTCAAGCTGACAACATCAAGTCTTGACTGAAGTCAAGAAAAAGATTAGAGGTGAATACATCAAGAGAGTGAAGAAGATCTTAAAGTCCAAACTCAATGGAGGAAATACCATAAAGGCAATCAACACCTGGGCAATTCCAGTCATTAGGTACACAGCTGGAATAGTGGACTGGAACTAAAAGCAATGGATAGGAAGACCAGAAAAATAATGACAATGAATCATGCCCTTCATCCACGCAGTGACATTGACAGACTTTATCTACCAAGGCAAATAGGTGGGCGTGGAATGCTACAAGTACATCAGATGGTTGAAGAAGAAAAAATGGTTTGGAAGAATATCTGAAGAACAATGATGAAGATGCACTGAAATTAGTATATCAGGCAGGCTTACTGACTACTGGAGAGACCAAACTGGCCTACAAGAAAGACCAAATGAAGAACAGAATAGAGGCATGGGAAGACAAAGCACTACATGGCCAATACATGAAAAAAAAATAGCTGGGAAAGCAGATAATAATAAAACCTGGCAATGGCAAACAGCAGGAAAATTGAAGAAAGAGACCGAGGGACTAATTCTGGCTGCACAAGACCAAGCCTTAAGGACAAAGGCATACAAAGTCAAAATTGAGAAGACAGCAACAGACAGTAAGTGCCGCTTATGCAAAGAAGCTGAAGAAACAGTGGACCACTTGGTAAGCTGTTGCAAGAAGATTGCACAAACTGATTACAAGCAGCGGCATGACAAAGTAGCAACAATGGTGCATGGGAAGATCTGCAAAAAATATCATTTGCCTGTAAGCAAAAACTGGTGGGATCATAAAATAGAGAAAGTCATAGAAAATGATAAAATTAAACTGCTCTGGGACTTCAGAATTCAAACAGACAAGCACCTGCAACATAACACCCGAGACTTAACAATTGTCGATAAGAAAGATAAAAAAGTCTGGATAGTGGACGTGGCAGTGCCTGGAGATAGCAGAATAGAAGAGAAAGAACTGGAGAAGATAACAAAATACAAAGACCTACAAATAGAAATAGAAAGACTGTGGCAAAAGCAAGCAAGGGTAGTACCAATAGTCATAGGCGCATTGGGTGCAATCCCAAAACAACTAGAGCACCACTTGAACACCATTGGCGTTGACAAATTCGCTATTAGTCAATTGCAAAAGGTGACCTTACTAGGAACTGCTTCCATCCTGCGACGATATCTGTAATACCATCAGACATCCACATCTGCCTATCCCAGGTCCTGGGTAAGGACTCGATAGGTAGACAAAATGCCAAATCCACTCTGAACATCTGGCTGACTGTGCGATGATCCATAATAATAATAATAGTAATAATAATAATAATAATAGTAATAATAATAATAATAATAATATATCAGGAAGGCTTACTAACCACTGGAGAGACCAAACTGGCCTACAAGAAAGACCAAATGAAGAACAGAATAGAGGCATGGGAAGACAAAGCACTACATGGCCAATACATTAAAAAAATAGCTGGGAAAGCAGATAATAATAAAACCTGGAAATGGCTAAGAGCAGGAAAATTGAAGAAAGAGACCGAGGGATTAATTCTGGCTGCACAAGACCAAGCCTTAAGGACAAATGCATACAAAGTCAAAATTGAGAAGACAGCAAAAGACAGTAAGTGCCGCCTATGCAAAGAAGCTGAAGAAACAGTGGACCACTTGGTAAGCTGTTGCAAGAAGATTGCAAAGACTGATTACAAACAGCGGCATGACAAAGTAGCAACAATGGTGCATTGGAAGATCTGCAAAAAATATCATTTGCCTGTAAGCAAAAACTGGTGGGATCATAAAATAGAGAAAGTCATAGCAAATGATAAAATTAAACTGCTCTGGGACTTCAGAATTCAAACAGACAAGCACCTGCAACATAACACCCCAGACTTAACAATTGTCGATAAGAAAGAGAAAAAAGTCTGGATAGTGGACGTGGCAGTGCCTGGAGATAGCAGAATAGAAGAGAAAGAACTGGAGAAGATAACAAAATACAAAAACCTACAAATAGAAATAGAAAGACTGTGGCAAAAGCAAGCAAGGGTAGTACCAATAGTCATAGGCTCCTTGGGTGCAATCCCAAAACAACTGGAGCACCACTTGAACACCATTGGCATTGACAAATTCGCTATTAGTCAATTGCAAAAGGCGGCCTTATTAGGAATGCTTCCATCCTGCGACGATATCTGTAATACCATCAAACATCCACATCTGCCTATCCCAGGTCCTGGGTAAGGACTCGATAGGTAGACGAAATGCCAAATCCAGTCTGAACATCTGGCTGACTGTGCGATGATCAATAATAATAATAATAATAATAATAATAATAAAGGTGGAAGGGACCTTGGAGGTCATCTAGTCCAACCCCCTGCTGAGGCAAGAAACCCTATACCATTTCGGACAAATGGCTGTCCAGTCTCTTCTTAAAAATTTCCAGTGTTGAAGCATTCACCGCTTCTAGAGGCAGGTTGTTCCACTGGTTAATTGTTCTAAGTGTCAGAAAGTTTCTTCTTAGTTCTAGGTTGCTTCTCTCCTTGATTAGTTTCCATCTGTTGCTTCTTGTCCTGCCTTCAGGTGCTTTGGAGAATAGCTTTACTCCCTCTTCTTTGTGGCAGCCCCTGATATATTGGAACACACTGCTATCATGTCCCTTCTCGTCCTTCTCTTCATTATTTTGGATGATGCTGGTTAGGAAAACAGCTACATGTGTCATGTAGCTAAGTTGTAGTGGTTGACACGACCTTGAGCATACAGGGATCACCTACTCAAGTTCACCTATTGGAGAATAAGCTCTGAGACTAGTCAGATATATCACTACTGACCGTTCTTAACCAAAATACCAGCATGTCTATATAGCCCAGTGTGATTAATAGATTTCCTTTTTGATGTCTCAATTGGCAACTGAAATAAATTAATATGCATTCTATCAAAATTGTACTGGAAGCTCAGCTCTCAATCCTGTGACCGCTTTAGTGGCATTCATGTAGCTTAGCCCAAGGCTGACAATCTCCTTTCCCAGCATTGAAAAAAATGTAAAAGATGTTCAACTTTGTTGCTGAAACAAAGAAAGGAAAGAATTGTGAGAAATCCTAAGTAAAAATACTGTTTATGACTCAGCACTTTATTCAGCATGGGTTACGACATAATGGGGTCTGGGAAGAAAGGCATAAAAATGACCCTTGAGATGCCTGACAGAGCCCTGAGGCAGAGCTGCCCCATTCCCTCTGCAACACAATGATTGGCAGTTACTTCTCCTACTGGCTGGTGATATGCTGAAGAGGTAGGGTAGCAATGGAATAAATTTGCATTATCAGGATAACAATTTTGGCAACAAAAAAGAAAAGAAAAAATAGATACAAAGTAGAAGCTAACAATGAGACAGCATATTTCCTACCAGAAGTGACAACTCAACAAGAGGGAATATTGCTTGACCCCACGAGTGAGGAAAGAGTCCAATCTTTAGCCATATCAAGTAGAAAATGCAGGAGATGAAATGTCAGCCCTCCAGTAGAAGAACAATTGGGACAAGGAGGACAAAAATCTTTAATTTTGGCACCAGTTGCCTAGAATTTTTAAAGCGCTAATGAGTCATTACAAGTTCTGCAGATAAGGAAATAATGTGCGTATTTATTGTTACAGAAGAACATCTGGTCCAGATGTTCAACCAAGTCTAACAAGAGCCACCAATTCCCAAGTAATTGTCACTAAGAGCCATAATGTGCAATATGAGATCTGATGACCATTCAGTCCCTATTGAATTTGTTAAATAAGGAACGTCCATGTAGTATACTTTTCCAACAGAAGACACAACTTGAATATAATAAAATAATTATTACTTACCATTTAGCTCTAATTCTTCCAGAATAGTTCAGGCAAAGCTTTCATTTTTTCATATCACAAATTGCTTATTTACTGGATACTTAATAAGATATGGAAAAGTTATTTTCATTAACTAATTATCGCCCGTATGCTTGAATACTATATGCACATATGCAGATTTATTTTTTTCTGTGCCCAGAGATCTTCAGAGGAGACCCATTCCTTCTCAGCAGGGCTCTATGGAATAGGATCTACAAAGAAGAGCATATTCTTTGTAGTAGTGTCCCAGCTTTAGAAAACCACCTAAATAAGGTAAGATTGGCTTGTCCTGGAAACAGATGCAATTGAGCTGCTGGCAGATGGCATGTTCATGTTTTCATGTGCTCTAAAGCACTTCTTCAGAATTTAATCCCAAGCACTGCACAGATCTAATGAAAAGGGATGAAACCCTTCACATATCATTTTTTTTTAAAGCTAATTCTTTTAATGTTTCCTCTTTCATAATATTGCTTTCTCTCCTTGCCTCATCAATGTCAATAAATATAAGTGGCACAATTGCCATGCTATCCAAACCATGTCTTAATTGGATCCATGGAGCCAATTTGTTTGCGTGGTTGAAATTAGCAAAATTCCTTCGAGGTGCTGATTCAAATTTGCTGCAGTCATCTAATGTCAAGGAATCCTCAGCTATACAATGGAATATACAATTTGTTCTGGCAGCTGAAAATAAAAGTTGACTGCTGTGGTTTACAACATACATTCATTCAAGTTTATTTGGCACTTGTGATTACAAACACAGATCTTTCTATGTCCTGACAGTCATCAGATATTTTTAATAACACTGTGAGAAATGTGTCTTTGTTACATTGCTGCAAAAATGTATAATCTGCCTCCTGCAAGGAAAATGTGTTATAGTAAGAGTGATTTTTATAGCTAATGCATATCCCATATGGACGAGTTTCCCCCTTTTAGTATTGTATATAATTTTCAGTTCATACTGAAAATGAACCCTCAGTGATAAAAGCAGATTTTTAAATAAATAAATAAATAAAAAGTTACTGCAGTAGTTTAATAATGTACATACTGAATTAATTACCTCCAGACACTCTTGTCAGCTTGTACTGTACATCTTATTAGGAAGTAAGATGAAGGCCACTACACTGGAAAACGGTATTTTTAATATATATATTTCCTCCCCCACACACACACACCAGTTGATCTCACTGAGAGAAATTTGTGGTAATGTTCTCCATATGAAAATCTGGTCCACTAGATGAGGTATGAAATGGCATCTACTCCCATCAAAAATCGAGATAAAGTGATATCAATTTTTTCTTGTTTCTTAAACTGTTTAAACTTGCACAAAATCAAATTGTACAGTAAATGAAAGTGCCATATATGCGTTTGTTCATTCATATGAAATGTTATGTTGCCATGCCATCAGGAAAAGTGGTATTATGATCATTGGCATCACCACATCACGAAATATGAATTTCATCATAATAGATGACAATTATCTATAGACATTTTCTAGGTGATCATTCTCTCCGAGGAATGTCCCAAATCTTCCCGTTTGTTTTGTAAGAACTCCTTTCCTTTTACCAAGACTTCTTAGGTAGCATACAGCAAGGCTTTTCAACCAGTGGTACGGGTACCACCTGTGGTACATTGGCACCTGGAAGGTGGTACGCGACCATCCTAGAAAAGTGGTAGCAGGGGAGGGGAATGAGCTGAACTGGTGGCAGCACCGCACAAGCCTGAGCCAGAGATGGCTGGAGCTGCAGGACTGTCAGGGCTCAGCGGAAGCACCAGGATCAGCATCAGTCTCTAGCTGGAGCTCGGCGCTGATTCTGGTGCTTCTGCTGAGCCCTGAAGAAGCACCAATCAGCTGGAAAGCAGCACTGATCCTGGTGCTTCTGCTGAGCCCAGAAGAAGTGCCGATCAGCTGGAATGTTGCAACATCTCCAGGGTCTTGTGATTTACATTTAGATGCTTGGCAACTGATTCATATTTATGATGGTCACAGTATCCCAGGGTCATGTGAAGTGACCAAAACCTGCTGCAACCACCCAGCAGATGGGGGAAATAAAAACCAAACACCCCCCACCCCAGCTCCGTTGCCAATCCTGAACAGAAATTCTCACAACAATGAAAACCTTGGACAGGAGGAAAAGCGCCGCCGGGCAGGAAGGCAGGCAGGTGTCTTGCTCAGCTGTGGCTTGGGGGGCACTTTTTTCAGTGCCATTGTAACTTCGAACAGTCACTAAGCGAACTGTTGTAAGTTGAGGACTACCTGTACTTTATCACTTTTTTCCTCTTTTTTTGTTGGTTATCAAGTTTTTGACACCTTGCTAGGCGACTGGTGGTACTTGGATGTTGCCATATCCTAAAAGTGGTACAATGGGTGAAAAGGTTGAAAAGCCCTGGCATACAAGATGGGAAATCTGACTTCAACCATCTACCAGAGGATCAAGCCTGCTATGAGTCTCATCCTTCAGGAGAACCAGCCTGGCAAAGAAGAGACCAACCTATTGCCTGACATCTACAGTAGCAGATGAGGTGGCTGGAAGGAGTTCACTTTGTTCTTTCCTGAGAAGAGGACATTTGACTCCTCCTGAGTGTTTCCTTCCCCTTGAAGGACTACTGGAGGGCCAGGTTTAGTCCACTTGCTATAGACAGCCCTATGTACTCCATTTTCAACCCCCTCAAATGTCAAATATCAGTAGTACAATCTTTTTACACCCAAAGTTAGTAAAGATAAAAAGAATGGCCCCTGCCCTTTCCCATCTTTAATCCGCTATAAAGAAGATCACAAATAATTACCTGGGAGGGGGTGATTAAGGCCTTTTTTGTTTTGGAGCTAAGAATGCTAATAGGTGCAGGGGGCCTCTGGAATGCATGATGTTTCTATTCCCATTCTTAAAGCTCCCCCAAATCTTTAAAAAATGATTTGTCAGGCTTAAGAGACTTGCATAGGAGATATTTTGCCTCCCAAGTCTCCCATTGTTACTCACATCCTTAAAACTCTGAGAAAATGGGAAAATGATCTGAAAAAAATTGCAGCCTGGTTCCTTCATCAGATATCACTTCATCACTATAGTTTTCTATAGCCTCCAACTCCTTCTCTTTCTGGTCTCATTCATGCTAGCCCTACCAATTGCCCCATCCGTCTACTAAAGAATAAAATCACATGTCAATCTTTAAATAGGAGCTCCAGACAGAAATCATTCTAGCCAGAAATGCAGATAGAGACCAACAATTTCTCAGCACTCTCTTTCCTTATCTTGAAGAATTCATCTCGTGACAGTCAGGGTATGATCTGACCATGACTGGGTAGCTACAGGAGCTCCTTCCGTCTCAAATCATATTGCCACCATCAGAGGAAAACCAGATCAGGTGTCTGACTGCTCTTCCTGCTAGGCTCTGGATGACCTGGGATAGGTCCATGGCTGTCATGGTGGCCATGAACTCTTAAGGACCTCAGACTTGTACCCAGAGAAAGCAGATTGAAATCCCCCAGGACCATAAATCTGGAGAAATCCACTGCCAACTCTGAGACAAAGATCAGTTGCTAAGACAGGAGGATTACTATGCAGCAGGGAGGCAACAATTCCCATTGAGCCCTAAACCCAACTTAAGGAACAGGATCTCACATCCAGTAACCTGTGGGCCAGTACTCCTGAAAGCAATAGCAACAATAATAGCATTTAGACTTTATAGCACTCTCTAAGCAGTTTACAGAGTTGGCATGTTGTACTAATAATTTGGGTCCTCATTTTACCTACCTCAGAAGGACAGAAGGCTGAGTCAACCTTGAACTAGTCAGGATTAAACTGTTAGCAGTTGGCAGAGTCAGCCTGCAATAGTGCATTCTAACTACTACACCACCATGACTGCTTAAGAGCCTTAAGAGACTCCCAGATAATAACCACCGCATCCCCACTCCAGTCCTGGCATCATAACTACTGCCACACCTGAAACCCAGAATTTAAGGTGCATAACAGAGAAAAGTAACTAGGAAAAGATGAAAGCACACAAACGCACGCACACATATAATATGCACATAGATAATAATAAAGTTGGAAGGGACCTTGTAGGTCATGTAGTCCAACCTCCTCCTCAGACAGGAAACCCTATACTGTACCATTTCAGAGAAATAATTGTCCAGTCTCTTCTTAAAAACTTCCAGTGTTGGAGCATTCACAGCTTCTGGAGGCAGGTTGTTCCACTGATTAATCGTTCTAACTGTCAGGAAGTTTCTCCTTAGTTCTAGGTTGCTTCTCTCCTTGATTAGTTTCCATCCGTTGCTTCTTGTCCTGCCTTCAGGCGCTTTGGAAAATAGCTTGACTCCCTCTTCTTTGTGGCAAACCTGAGATATCGGAACACTGCTATCATGTCACCCCTCATCCTTCTCTTCAATAGAATAGACATTCCCAATTCCAGCAAATAAATAGCCTTTTTTTCCAATCAAATGCAAAATGCAAATAGATTGGAGAAATGGGGAGAGCTGATCAACAATCAGTTATGTCTTATTGCATTACAGTACTCATCAACTTTCATTGATGTCATATTGGAAACAAGTTTTGTACTTAATCTCAGAATTAATCTCTCGCATTTGTTTTTTTTAAATCTAGTATCAATTTTACACAAACTTGTGAATTGTTTTGACATGAATGTATTTTGTTTTATAACCGTACCATATATAGATATAGATATTATTGGAGGAATGATAATTTTTATTTGCAGAGATCTGTGTGGCCTATTGGACAAGAAATTGAGAGGTCCACTGTGTGGTCAGGAATATTATACATAAGCAAAACAATTGTCTTTAAAACAACAGGTCAATCAAATGGTCAATCAAGTGACCAATTCACTTTAATTCAATGATCTGACAGCAACTGCATGGCGCATAAAATTATTCAATTACAGGGCCATTGAACTGGAAGCTGATAATACAATAGAATGTGCTAGGATCAATTCACGCCTGGTGTAATTGCACCAAGGAGGAAGACTGTCCATTATGTCAGCAGGATCACAAATGTCTTTGTCTAAGGGTCACTGGGAGAGTCAATCACACCCTCTGGCTTGCGGAATGAATTTATACTCTCATTCATTTTCTTGTACCTTGGTAATAGAATGGAAGATGTCTGCAGAAAGCAGAACTGATATTATTACCTAGCACTGACTGTCAATTATTCTTGAATCTGGAGACCTCAGGGGAAAGTATCATAGCCCTTTATTTTTTGAATGCTAGGCATACTGGCTACATTGCTAAATTGCTGTTGCCTTAATACTTTACTAGTATACAAAAAACCCCCCAAAGAAATGGACTATTTCTTCCATTGCTAGTTCTCATAGTATGCATTCCCTCTTACAAATCATGGATAGTTTATATTCATGCATCAAAAGATAGTCATAATTTGCCTGAACGTGCAAAGGCTGCCCCCCCTAATGTTCCCCCCCCCATTAGCCTCTAGATCAGTGGTTCTCAACCTGTGGGTCAGGACCCCATTTGGGGTCGAACAACCATTTCACGGGGGTCGCCAAACAACGCAGTCCGCCATTTTTTCCCCCTTTTCCTTAGCTGTGCTACTCCCTTTTATTCTATTGGCTTTTGAAAGCCAATAGAATAGACTCTCTTGAATAGAGTCTAATTCTATTGGCTTTCAAAAGCCAATAGGAATTGTCCAGGCTGTCTCTGCCCTGCTGAGCCCGCCAAAAGTCCCATTCTGCAAATGGTGCTGCACCAGTTGAGTAGTCCTCGACTTACGACTGGTTGGGGGTCGTGGCATTAAAAAGGTTGAGAACCATTGCTCTAGATTCCAGTTTTACTTCTTCAACTAAACTCTGGAATGAACACAGCTCCAGACTTTGACAAAGCAAGGTTCTGCAATTACAAGAGAAGACTTTTAATTGTTGCATTTAAATAAACAAGCTGAGTTCCTTTTCAGGTCTGGAACTAAGTGCCATAAGCACAATTTACCATATATATGGAGACTGTTCTGAATTTGGGGCAATCTGAACTGGAGCTAATTATAGTTAAGGTTGGCATTAAGCTATAAAATTAAAAAAAAAAAACATTTTACTGAATTAAAGAAAGAATGAATAGAAACATAGAAATGGCCAGAATAAGGCTTAAGGAATGTTGGGTAAAAGCTGAAAGCTTGCAGTCAATATGACATGGGACAAGAACCAAGGGAGATGAGAAGGGAATGGTCTGGAATATGAAGAGCTATACAAAGTCCAATGAGAAAAATACCAGGTTTCTAGAAATAAACTGTCTAGCTCATGTGCAAGCAAAGGAAGCCAATCGGATATAAGAAGGCTTGCTTCTAAACTGCACAATTTCCTTGTAAGCAGGATGTGAGTCCCTGGAATAGGTGAGGTACTTCTATGACACTAAAGGAACTGTCTGGAGACATCGCTGATAGGAAAACCTGAAGTAGCAGAGTTAATTCCTTATCTTGGACAACAAACAAGGACATGACAACATTTTTTCTCAGTGGAAAGACATTTCAAAGAGAGAGATTAAAGCAAGTAATTGGAGATGACTCGTAAGTGAACATCACCTTGTATCCAAGCATCAAAGTTCACTCCTCCCACCTCCCTTCCCCCTAGAAGGCATCTTGACTGTGGAAGTATGAATAGCGAATGTCAATAATGAATCTATAGCAAGCAATCTTCTATATAATTAATAATGTATTCATGGAACCATAAAACTGTAAAGGAAAATTTGATGCACTGAGAGATACTAAGAATTTTTTTTATCTTGTAACAATAAAATAGTGTTTGCTATGCTTAGTTTGAATAATCTTTACCTTGCCCAATACAGTATCTTCTTCTATCAATCATATAGTTTCAAACTTAATCACTCTGGTTTGTTCTAGGAATAAAATCAATTAAATGAAGATGGCGTACCCTCCCTAAGAGCATAACTCAATGTCTGAAGAGGGATGTCAGGTTACATGAAATGGATCAAGTCGGTTCTGAAAAAAACAATTTTTAAAACTTTCCTGAAACTTAAAGGAGAGTTTGATTTACTCCAGAAAATGTGTCCTGGCAGTTTCTTCAAGTTAAGAATTTATTCTTTGGACTATTGCTGTTGCTGATGAGATTGCTATTTCCAAATTCAAATATGTATCAAAAATTTTGAAGGAACACACTGAGGTTCCAAAGACAGTAAGTCATTTTTATAAGAAGTTGAAAGAATTTGATGAAATTGATATTAATTATGTATGTGACCTTTGGAAGATGAGCTCAAAGGTCCTGTTCCTATAAATCAGTGAGAACTTCCTCTAAAGAATGTAAAATAAGTCTCTGCTTATCTTAAAATGAGGTTTCTATAACTGGAAAAATATTTCATAGAATAATACAGTTAGTAGCGAAAATTTAAACCATCTCATTTAATCCCCTGTGCTGGAATCCAAATTAAGGTATCCCTGGTTGGAGGCAGTTTGTCTTCTGCTTAAACAGATCCAGTTAAAAGATGGCCAACATTTTGCTAGATAAGTGATTCCATTGTTGAATTACCTACTATTAATTTTTTTAAAAAAATTAATCAGAATCTTCCATATATATTCTGAGAAGAAAATTAGGTGATCTTTGACTTATGATTGGTCGATTAATGAATGTTTGAAGTTATGAGGGATTCTATGTTGTTATCAATGTGATAGAACATTTACATTAAAGAACAAAAAAGAGAAAAAGAAAATGTGCAAACAAGCTTCACAAAAAATGTGACTGTCACGCTTGAAAGTATTCTTCCTATCCCTTGTGAAAAGACTAATCTTTGACTAATACTATAAACATTCTGAAATACTTGGTGTCTTCATAGATTTCATATCTGAGGATATGTTTATGAAGAACATCTGTAGTGTTAATACATTAAGATTGTGTTAAAGTCATTTTAAAAATGCAGTAAAGTCAACTTTAGACCTTGTAATTCCTAAGGAGTTTTCTGTATGTGTGTGGTCATTGTATGCCATTGCATGTGTATCTCTCTCTCTCTCTCTCTCTCTCTCTCTCTCTGTGTGTGTGTGTGTGTGTGTGTGTGAGAGAGAGAGAGAGAGAGAGAGGGGGGGGGGAGGGAGAGAGAGAGAGAGAGAGAGAGAGAGAGAGAGAGAGAGAGAGAGAGCTTTGAATCAATCTTGACTCCTGGTGACTCCCTGGACAAGTCCCTATAGTTTTCTTGACAAGGTTTTCAGAAGTGGCTTGCCACTGCACAGTACTTAGGGCTGAGAGAGAATGACTAGCCCAAAGTCTTCCAGCTGGATTCATGCCTAAGACATGACTAGAACTAGTCTCCTGGATTTTAGCTTGATGCTTTAACCATTACATCAAACTGTTCTATATTAAGACAAATATAATATAATACAAAATAATATTCATCTCAAGATCAGGTTTTTAACCATACAATGGCTTATGTGCTGAACTCTAAAGGTCCAATTCTTAAGCCTTGTACTCAGCAATAATGTTATTACTGACTTGGATAGGTTAGAAAAATGAACATGTACATGAAACCACTGGATGAGGACATCCAACACTACATACTATCAACATTACATATTATCAGTAAGCTGATGATACCCAATTACATGTCTCTACCTCAGGCCAGGCAAGTGATGCTGTTGCAGTGTTGTCCAAATGCTGGAGGTTGCAAGGCATGGATGAGGATGAACCAAGTTCAACGCAAATCTGGCAAGATAGAGTGACATTGAGATTTTGTCCCTCCAGGGTCTGGTGACTTATTATCTTTGGCTCTGGATGGGAATGCAATAGCAATAGCACTTAGACTTATATACTGCTTCATTGTGCTTTACAGCACTCTCTAAGTGATTTACAGAGTCAATATATTGCCCCCCCCCCCCGAACAATCTGGGTCCTCATTTTACCAACTTCAGAAGGATGGAAGGCTGAGTCAACCTTGAGCCTGTCAGGAGTGAACTCCTGGCAGTGACCAGTGAGTTAGCCTGCAGTATTACATTCTAACCACTGTGCTAACCATGGCTCTTGCACCAGGGACTGCATTTTCCTAGACTGAGCTTGTGTATAATTTAAAGGTCCTCCTGGGCTCACAGTTCTTGATTGATGAATAGGTGGCAGTCATGACTAGGGGGCTCTTGCACAGATCTGTCTTGTATGCAAATAGAGTCCTTTCCTGGATCAGGATGCTCATCAATGAAGTCCAATTAGATGTCCAGCAGCCATTCATTATCTAATCAGGTAACAGGGAATCAAATCACATGATCTGCAAACTTTGCAGAAGAGTGTCTACTATCCCAATATTGATTTATTTCTCATGGTTAGGTAAAATTGTTCACTGACCTTAGTGTAACCCCCACTGGTTTCATTTTATACAGATGAGGTTGTCATCATCATCATCATACAAAAATGAACCCAAATTCTTTTTATTCAAGAAAGTGTTCCCCCAAGGACATGCACTGTGGAGCCTGAAGAGTGGCTCTTGATGTGCATTGTTCATACCTGAAAAGGAGAAAACCTGATCATGCTTCTCCTGAAAACTGGCTTAGGTGATGGCTCAGTGAACATCCTGCCAACCATTAATTTTATCTAGCGATAAATCAAGCAGAGTAAATTTCTGCATAAGAAGGCAGAATAAAAGGCAGAATTTCTGCCTTTTAAGCTTTGTATTAAAGGTAACATTAATAATCAAAATGGCTGTGTCCTGAAACCCCTGGGACTTCAGGATTCTGATGATAACCTTCTTGCTCAATAAGCAAAAATTGGAATCCTTGCATGATCACAGGCTTCAGGCGGAAGGGCAAGACCAAAGGAGGGCAGGGCTCCTGGATCTTTCATAATTACAAAGGAGATGCAGGGACAATGACAATAGCATCTGCTCAGATTTCTACTCTGGAAAATAAATGTTTCCATCCTGAAAACTGGGCCATATACTAGGTCACCTAAGGTTCCTAAACCCTACTGGGCTATTGGTAATTTAAACCAAGAAAAAATTCTAGTTAATTATTTCCTTGCTTGTACGTTCCCCCCCCCCATCTTTAACTCTGTTTTTGTTTATAGTTTTAATTTCGATTTTGTGTACTCTTAACACCGACCTCCTTAGCACACAGTGCCGTGTTCTAAGGGCACTTTAAATTTAGTAGCAGGAAAAAGAAGTGTGCTGGATTACAAAATCTACCCCTCCTGCTCCAAAACAATCAGAAACAGGAAAAGGCAATCAAAAGAGATTTTAATGACTTATAGAGCCATTGTTTACTGGATTGGCGGGAGATAGTCAGTGCCCAAATCTTCAGGACCTCTGTGACCCTGCACTGCCTCTTGGTGGCAAAATATTTGCTTGAAATTGCGTCAAAACCACACAATGTGTGTGTACTAGGAGGCCAAGTCAAGGGGAGGGGAAGTGGGGAAAAATAATGGAAACTCCCTGAATCTCCAAAACAACATCTTTAAAAACTCAGCATTATGGCTCTTTTTCTTGAGAAAACAAAAAGGTGAATAACAGCTGTATTTACACATTACGTTTTAAGTAGAAAGTAAAATAGACTTGTTATATGGCACAGAACTAAAAATATTTTCAACCTTTGTTCCACTCTCCTCCTGGCACAAACTGTACAGAACCTCAAGTGGCTGTATAGTTCATCCAAAAAAGTAGATTCCAACATAGGAAATGAGCAAACAGTGGTGGACACCGGCCTCTCACCCATAAACAGGGCAGAGAGAGGCATGGAGTATGGACAGAACATTCATTCCTTGGTAGGGCAGTTTATGACTTCCCAGTCAAAAATCCTGCTGCAAGGAGAAAATGAATAGGAATAAGATCAAAATTACTCATTTTTATAGTTGGACTAGATGTCTTTAATGAAAATTAGGGAAGTTACAAAAAACAAACAAACATTGAGAATAGAACATATCAGTGAATGTTAAATTCCATACATATAAATAAAGCTAATATATGTATTTTCTTTAGAATGTTCTAACCTGCATTCTAACCCTAATGAGATGCAGCCCAGAGTGGTTCCTATATGAATTTTTGACAATGTAATAAGACAGAATTGTAAAACTGTTTTAATAACAGTTCAGGTCTGCTTGAACTTGGTTCTTAATAAGCTACAATTTGCTGGATTCATACATAAAGAAACCGTAAATCA
Organism: Crotalus tigris; assembly: GCF_016545835.1. Lineage (NCBI taxonomy): Eukaryota > Metazoa > Chordata > Lepidosauria > Squamata > Viperidae > Crotalus > Crotalus tigris. The sequence goes on from NW_024097714.1 coordinate 287,312, forward strand.
TAGTATGTAAAATATATGATGGCTTGGTACTATCTGAGAACACAATGTTGCAGAATAATCCTAAACATCCTTATTCAAAAGCTAGATCAAATCCAGTGAGGCTTCTTTCCAGGTAAAGGAATAAAGAATAATTCAGCAAAACAAGAGACTTACTGAATTTACTACACAAAACAATTAATATTTGTTTAGCTCCTAGATTCAATCTCTTTTGAGTCCAGTTTTACTCCTGATGATTTTATGGACATGTCCATATAATTTTCTTGGCAACAGTGCATAAACATTTGATTCTACCTGAGCAAAGTCCAGCTGTCATGACACTTTTAACTAGTGTCATGCAGAAACATTGTTCTGCATGTTTTATTCAAATTGATTAAAAAAATGACTTCCTTTCAGAGGAGTGGAATAGGTGGAGTATTTGTACAAAGTGTCCCAGACCTTTGAGTGGACATCCTGTCTTCCATTATAAAATCCTCTCTCTGGTAGTCTGCAGTTTCCCTGGCTTCCCATATTTGGTTTAAATTTCTCAGGAGAACATCATCAGAGCACTCTTCCCGTTGAGGATTTTGGTCAATGAAACATGGATAGCTAGGCATGCTCCAGAAGGATAGAAAGATGTCCTTTTTTTATTATGAAGCAGTTGCACTACCAGCTCTATCCTTGACCTCATAACACAGAAGGGGAATTCAAAAATATAAAGCAAAATTGGAAAAAAGTCGTCTACTACTACTACTACTACTACTACTACTACTACTAATAATAATAATAATAATCATAATAATGACAATGACGATGTTGCAAGGGACCTTGGAGGTCATCTATTCCAGCCCCCTGCTCAGGCAGGAAACCCTATACCATTTTGGACAAATGGCTGTCCAGTCTCTTCTTAAAAACTTCCAGTGTTGGAGCATTCACCACTTCTAGAGGCAGATTGTTCCACTGATTAATTGTTCTCACTGTCAGGAAGTTTCTCCTTAGTTCTAGGTTGCCTCTCTCCTTGATTAGTTTCCACCCATTGCTTCTTGTCCTGCTTTCAGGTGCTTTGGAGAATAGCTTGACTCCCTCTTCTTTGGGGCAGCCCCTGAGAAATATCAGAGAGTAAGATTTAAAAAGATTTAAAAAGTAGGAGAAGCTTTTTTTTGCAAGGAAAAAATAACCAAGAAACTAGAATAGTATAGCAATCCTTTTAATGTAGTTTAAGCTGAAACTTTACTTTGAATGTAAAATAAGAGGAATTTTATTCTCAGGTTTTCTGAGGGAAGTTGTGCTGAGGGAAGGTGATAGGCCCAAAGTCATCCAATGGGCTTCAGTACCCAAATCTTCCCCAGGCTCAAACTAATTTATTCACCAAACAAAGAAAGTTTACTGTACAGTGGGATAAGCAAAATATTTCAAGGGAGGGTCTTACTCTACTTAAGCTCATTCCTGGTTTGGAAGATCAGAAATGAACTGGTGCTTCATGAAGGCCAATATGGGGAGAAAACAGAAAATAGGTCCAAAATACATCCTTAACAGCTTTCTTCCCCCCCATTAATTCATCTATGAAAATCAGTTTGAAAACAGAATGTGAGAGCAGTGCAGAGTTCTGAACTGGATTTTGTTGTTGTTTTAATAGTGCTTCAAGCGAAGCCCTTGTGAGAAAATTCGCTTTGCTTCGTTGATGTAACTTTTGAGGCTTCTTCTGGTACATCTAACATCTCATTGGAAAGTACTGGAAATGTTGAAGGAAGCCAAAGAAATGATCAGAAACATTTAAGTAACATGGATCGCAAGGCCTCCAAGATACAAAATGTCTTATCAAGGCAATATACAATCATCTTACATTGGCCTACAAAACAACTCTGAAAACCTTTTAGAAGTAATCTTACATTGGCCTACAAAACAACTTTGAAAACCTTTTAGAAGTAATCAGTGTAGGGCAGGGGTAGGCAACCTTGGCTCTTTTATGATTCGTGGACTTCAACTCCCAGAATTCCTGAGCCGGCTGGCTCAGGAATTCTGGGAATTGAAGTCCACGAGTCATGAAAGAGCCAAGGTTGCCTACCCCTGGTGTAGGGCTATGTAGACTTGCTAGAAGAGAGTTCCATGAGGAACCGCTGCTTAAAAGAATCTGAGATTAACGTATACCAGTGTAATATTTCTGGAGTGAGCTCATGAGCAGGACCTCAGCAGACAATCTTAGGGCTCAAGCAGGTTCATTAAGTTGCTTCAAGTCATGTAGGCTTTAGAAATATTCACATCTCTGTGTTAATATGAAACCAGAAACAAAGTCTACACTGTCTTCCTCTAACTACCAGGCAGCAACCAGCAGATATGTATTAAAGTTTTTCAATTGACTTCAAAAGTATCCCTGTCTAGTGGGCATTATAATAATCTAGTTTAGATGTTTCACTGTGACATGGTTCTCTTTCTTTGTAGATACAGCTTAAGATGGCAAACTGAGAATGGCTCCTTTACAAGATAGTCATATATGAAATACTGCCCCTTCTACTTACTGCTCACAGACAAATTAAAAAAATGCTTTTGAACATTTCTTACTCCAGGTTGCCCACACATTCATTCCCAGAAAACACACCAAGTAAGCATTGGCCTGTATCTGGAACATGTTATGCTTTGGACTAACATTTAAAATGCTTGGCAATCGTGAGTAACATTAGAGAGTTGCTTTGGATAGTGCGATGGGGTTTCTTTATTTCTTTATAAATAAATAAACCAAAGCATCTAAAAGTTCCGAATGATGGTTTATAACAGAATCATCAATAAACATGCTAGCCCCAAATGAGATTTGGGTCGTTCTTTGGTCTTCATATATTATTTGGATTTTACCATACACTAGCAATGCAGTTAATTCAAATCCAGTTAGATAAGATAAGATAACCTTTATTGTCATTTTTATACTGTGTGGCACAATGCTTTAAAAATATGCTTTTAGAAGACTAAAGCTGCAACCTAAAACATTAGCTAATATAAACTGCTACTTATTAATTCTGCTGGAAGTAAAGTAGGTCAACTGATGAAGAGAAAATACTTGAACTTACTGTGACTCACAGTTGCAGGAAAACATCATTTCTCAGAACACCTGCTGCATTTTCTTGAAATGTTGGCATCAAAAGTAAGAAAATATGTAAAATGAAATATAGGTTAATGTATAATCCAGATTCTGCTGATTACAAGCATGCTGGCTTCTTCTGTATTGTTAATTCTTTCTTTAGTGCATTCCTTCATGCCATTCATTTGTTTGTGTCTCTGAATTATACAAAATAATTTGTTTCTGTTATACTTTAGATACATATGTACAGATGAGGCAGGTATGGTATATGTTCCAAATAAGGGTATAATGCATGTACAAAATGTATAATACATTTTGAAAGAGTTTACAAACTGAGAATGCAATGGTTGGTAAAATGGAGCTGAGTTTATTTATATGGGTATCTAAATAGATTGTTCTGAAAGACTATGAGTTGTTGACAGCATAAGACAAACAGAGAGAAAGCAAAATTTAACTCTTATTATTGTACTTGTTGTTGGCTTTAGACTACTGCCTCCAGCAGCATTATTTACAAATCAAAGATATCAAATCAAGGCAATTTCCAGGGCAAATGAGTATTTTTTTCTTTTTAAGCACTTGGGAAAAAAAGTACTTTAGTTTCCTTTCATGACATAAAGGAAAACATGTTTTCAAGCCTTATAATTGGTAAGCAAATTGGACTGGGGAAAAAAAATAAGGGATAAGACATTATATCCCTATGCTTTCCTATAACCTACACAGAATAAAATAAAATAAGGAAGTAGAAAGCTAGAACAGGCTGCAAAACATGTTTGCTTTGAAACATCTAGCTGTAGGAATATTTATAATTTGTTACAAAGGCACATAAACCATCAAGAAAAGGAAAACAAGTATGCCCATTTTGCCCCAAACACCGGATATTTGCCATTTTCATGTCCAAAACATGTTTTGTTTTGCTAGTTTTCCTTTATATTTCCCCTTGTTAAAGCTTATGGAAGTTGTTTTTCTGCATTGCAGCTTTCTTATCAGCCAACCTGGGCATTATTAATTCTACAATCTCCCTCTTCATTCTGGTTCAATGAAATCTTCATTTCTGATGCTGTGGTTATCTAAGGAGGAAGCCACTTTGGCACCATTGGCACCTGTTGCAAATGACAAAGACTTATCTTATTTTCAGATAAATTAATCATTTGGTTAGATAGGATATGGGCATGTATGGATGAATGGGATAAGATTGGGACATGCATGAGGCAACTGAATCTGTTAACCTACTTACTGACAAAGATCCATAAATTTCCCAAACAAATGGGGATACTTCCATTGCTCTAAATTATCTTTTGAGGAGCCCTGTAGGACTTTTGGATGTTCATGGAAATACAGGTAGTCCTCGACTTACAACTGTTCATTTAGTGCCCATTCAAAGTTATAAAGGCACTGAAAAAAGTGGCTTATGACCATTTTTCTCACTTTTGGCCATTGCAGCTTCTCCATGGTCATGTGATCAAAATTCAGACACTTGACAACTGGTTCATATTTATGATTGTTGGCAGTGTTCCCATATTCATGTGATCCCCTTTTGTGATTTTCTGACAAGCAAAGCCAATGGGGAAGGCAGATTCACTTAATAACCATGTTACTAGCTTAACAACTGCAGTGATTCATTTAACAACTATGTCAAGGAAGGCCGTAAAATGGGGCAAAACTTATTTAACAAATGTCTCACTTAGCAGCAGAAATGTTGGTCATAAGTTGAGGACTACCTATATGACCAACATGAAAGATAACATCTGTATAGCACTAGCAAAGCTTTATACTGTAGCTTTATATCTGAAAACCGAAATGCACTACTTTGTCTTTTACACTTCTATCGCTGCAACCATCATTCTCCATCTTAACCTAATTCTGCCAGTTCTGCTGCATTGCCATATATTGAAAGTACAGTTTCTACTTCATGAATCTTATTCTCTTGAAATATTTTTTTTCTTTTGAAATATGTTTTTTTATAACACAGTTCAGTCTAGATGTGTGTCCGAAGAGCTGGTTTCTTTTCCTACAAGTACTGAGAACTTACAAAATTATTGTGAGGATTACAGGGGCAGGGAGGGTAAAGTGTTACCTTTTTCATCTTGTTTGCCATTTTGAACACTGCAGCATGATAAGGCAACTGCATTTGGGAAGGCTTTCAGTGAAGCCCACTTTAGAAGGGACATAACTCTCCTCCCCACTGGCAACATCAGTGCCATGTCTGGATAGAGGAATAGGATAAAAATGTGATTCCCATTCAGATCGTCAACAATATTCACGCTTGCAAGACACTGCACTGAAATCAAGAGCTGCTGCAACAACAAAAAATACCCCAGCTTCAACCCTCATGTTCTTCTTTGCCTTAATAGCTAACAGATGTTGGGAGTTTACTGTTGTCAATAAAAGTAGATGGATTGAGTTTGACTATTTTATGGAAGTTTAAAGGAAGCTTTTCAATAACCTAAGTGACTCAGAAAGAGAGAAAATTGCTAGAAAGTAATTAATTACAGTGTAGCAAGAATGACTTTGGTGTTATCCTGAAAGCAAGGCTAAATACAGCTAAATACAGCTGCTCTGACAGTGATGGAAATTTGATTTTGACAGCACATTCCTTCAGGTAAAGTGAACCACATAATTATTAAAAAGCCCATATTTATATTCATGTGCATGCTGTTCCCCTTGGCATTCCCTAGTTGAACTTGTGTGTGTGTGTGTGTGTGTGTGTGTGTGTATAATATATGGCAAACAGAAACAAAGTAATATGGGTAATAAAATAGAGGAGGGAAGGAAGGAAGGAAGGAAGGAAGGAAGGAAGGAAGGAAGGAAGGAAGGAAGGAAGGAAGGAAAATGTATTTATTTTATATGCCACCTATCTCATTGTCAAGCAACATACAATATATACATACAATATACAACTAGCTCAGTCCTTGGATATATTGTTGAATCTAGTCCAGAGGTCCCCAACACCTGGTCCATGGACCAGTGCCGTCCGTGGCATGCCAGCAACTGGTACACACAAACAAGCAAAGCCCCATCCATGGGATGCAGGCAGCACACAAAACCACGCACCTTCCAGTCCATGGAAAAACCTCTCTCCACGGAACTGGTCCCTGGTGCTCAAAAGGTTGGGGAACTCTGATCTAGTCCATATAAAAACATACTTCTTCATTTTATCAGTTTTACGATATAAAGATTTTTTTAAAATGACAAATAATATATTTCTTGACTCTCCCTTTAGATGTCTGAAGATATAACTACACTGAATAATTATCTTTGCCAAATTCCAGGTTTAATGGAACCAGATTTTTCCCTGAAGTGTCATGGCCCACATTTTTGTTTAATGAATTCCAATTTGTTCAAAAGCACTTCACAAAAATACCCTTTGAAAATAATTGTCCCTTTATCCATTTTAAACTTTCTTACACTGAGATCTGTAGCTGCACAACAAGAATTTCTGACTAACTACATTATGGATTGTAACTTTCTACCTGTAATCCTTGCAACAACCCAATCTCCTTATACATTTTTTGTGCCTTCCAGTCAGTCTTAGACTCTTGGAAATATCCCACCTTTATTATTTCTATAAATAATTAAGGCAGCAAACATACCTAATACTCCTCCTTCTATTTTTCCCACAATTTTGTGAGGTGGGTTGAACTGAGAGAAAGTGACTGGCCCAAAGCCATCCAGATGGCTTTCATGCCAAGGTGGCACTAGAAATCATGGTCTCCTAGTTTCTAGCCAGTGTCTTAACCACTAGGCTGAACTGGCATTAGAGCTGCCAGCTGTTTTTTTCTGACAGGCTATTGTTATTCTATAGTATCTTCAACATGATTTTCTCTTACTTTTTTTTGTTTAGATTGAATTTGGTTGCTTTTTTCAATGTGTGAATGGTGTGAGAATATTTTTTTTTTAAAAAAATGCCTATTAAAAAGGATATAAATCAGCAGACTTAGTACGACTTGACTGTTACATTAAACAAAATTAGCCAAAAGAGAAAGTATTTCAGCATGATAGAAAAGGACTAAAGTGAGCCTTTGAATAATAATTTTGAGTTATTATAATATTTTAAATCTAGATATCCATTCTACTAAAACCATTTATTTACATTTTACATTTTCTTTATTGTTGTACATAATCTTGATTATTAAATGAATAGAAATGCTAGGTATAAATCCATCTAGAAATAAAATGGAACCCAGTTGCCTTTTTTGGAAAAGCATTTTTGGAACAACCATGATCTGGATGATTGAGAATCTCCATAGACAAATGTACTAAAAACTACATTACTTTAATTACTTTGATCACCTTATTTTCATCTGGAGGTGAGAGATGTTAAAAATCTGTTGGGAAGCTTCTACAAAGATGCCACCCTGAATCTTCTTTAGCTTTCCCTTCAAATTCTCTGCTGATTATTTTTATCACTTGAAATTCATTCTATAGTTGCTAACCTGTGAGAGATGGAGCTCTGAAGTGCCCAGCTTTCCCTGTCATTGTTTTTCTGCCCTTTGAAGGAGAAAGTCTATGCTCAGCTTTTGAGGTCCTGTTCAGCTTTTCTTGATCATCTTGATCTTGCAGTAAGCTACTGTACTTCCTAGGGCCACCATTTAGAGCAGTGTCTTCAAACTCGGCCTTTTTATGACTCATGGACTTCAACTCCCAGAATTTCTCAGCCAGCATGCCTGGCTGAGGAATTCTGGGAGTTGAAGTCCATGAGTCATAAAAGGGCTGAGTTTGAAAACCCCTGATTTAGAGGAGTCAATATTGGGTGGGGGAATCATTGCAAACTCTGTTTTAAAATGTTGTATGTATACGGAGAGTTCAGGGTTGATGTTGAAATTGGGTATTTCTGGACATTTTGAAATAATAAAAAGGAGATCATTTGTGGAGGAGAAAAACCAGAGAACTATGTGTTACTCATTTTAAAACAGTCAGTACATAGATGTATATAAAGCCTGGATGCTGCTTCTAACTTCTTTCTTTCACATAGTTTGAAGTCTACAGAGGACAGGAAAACAGATCCACCAGCCTGTAGATCAAAAGTCAACAAGAGGAAATAAGTCAGAGGGCAAAAATAGCTGAGTTCATCCTTCTCTTGTGAAAATATGTGCATTTTGATTAAAAATGGATAAATGAACACTTTTTAGTCATGTTACCTATCAATTTAAAATGAAATCTTGAGAACTAGTTCATAAGCAATTTTTCCCTTTTTGCTTGGAGTACAAAAAAGATCTTGAAAAAAAGGAAGTGGATCTTTTTTCTATTATTACCATTATTATTGTTGTTCTTGTTCTTCTTGTTGTTATTATTATTAATTTTCATCTCTGTTTGGGCTTTGGTTTTGAAAAGACTCCTTTAGTCAAGGCACTGGAGTATCTGCAAGAGATTATTTCAGTTCTCAGTCCTGTCCAGTAGGTGGCATTGGTGTACACACAGGGGGATATTTCATTATTTCATGTCATGCTAAGCAGAGTGAAGTAGTTTCAGAATTAAAAATGGATACAAAAACGAATCTGAAAATGAAAAGAACCACATAAAATCCAAATATTAATGAGTACAGTACTGAGTGTCTTTTTAGCATCCAGTGATCTAGGGATTAACATATATGTTTTCTTCTTTGCCATTCTCCACTTCAGTTTATATTTCTTTAAAAAAGCACACACAAAAGAATAACATAGCGCATTTTGTGTCAGTTTCTCAAAAATGCACATTATTTTGCTTAATATTTTGTAAATGTATTTCAGATAGATGTGAGAGAGATAGAGAGAGAGTTATTTGAATGCATTTTTGTTTCATCAGTGCATTTTATGTTTGTTATTGTACTGAGAACAGATCAGCAAATTTGAAAAAATAGACATACTAAAAATACTAAATAGTAGCTCTACTCCAGCTTACATATTATTTGAAAAGTATACATTTCGTACATTCTGAACTATATGCAGTTCTCCTCAGTTTTTAACCTACTCCAATAAAAAAAATACCTATGTACAAACAACTTTCTACAAATATTATCAATAAAAGTACAAGTGAGCACAATCCTTCCAAAGTGTATGGCCACTAGATAAGGGCAATGTGATGGCTTGGTGAAATTATTTGGGTTTAGTTATGCTGTTGATTTAATTTAATGCAACCTTCCTTGCTTTTTGTAAAATGCTGTACATTTAAAATACAACAGGCTAGGAATACTGACCCAGCCTTTTGCTTTTTCCCCTCTGCATATGTTAAGAACAATTGTATACCATGTACACAGAAAAGAATCATGCACATGATTGGGATGTTACATGTGAAAATAAATGTACATTGATCTGATTTAACTGATTTACAGATTGATCATGTACCATCAAGAGATTGATTTTCTCCATGATGAGTTTTTTCAACTCTTCTAATGGAGCACCCATTGCCACTGTATCTGTGTCCATCCACCTTGCTAGCAGTCATCCTCTTCTTCTCTTTCCTTCCACCTTTCTCCAGAGAGCTAGATCTTCACATAATGTGTCTGAAATAGGATAATTTGAGCTTCACGTGAGAACACTAGGTTGATTTCATTTTGCTTGTTTTCTAAGTTGACCACGATATTTTGAGGGAGTTTTCTCCAATATCAGATTTCAAAAGTATGAATACTCTTCCTTTCTTGCTTCTTTATATCCAATCTTCACTTTCATAGAAAATTCAGGGAATATTATTGCTTGCACGATAGGTATGGACCCATCATGGTCTGTGTGCCGGAGAAGATCAGGCAGAGCTGGAGGCAGAGTTAAGCATGTCATCAGCTTAGAGTCATTTGTTGCAACAAATAGTCCAAGTCCAAACTCTCTTGAATTCCATTGACCTTTTCTAGTGCCAATTTAATATTCAACTTTAGTTGACTAGATTCTTGTATATAAGCAGAGCAATAAATCTTTGGAACTGCAATAGAATAGAATAGAATAGAATAGAATAGAATAGAATAGAATAGAATAGAATAGAATAGAATAGAACAGAACAGAACAGAACAGAATAGAATAGAATAGAAGGGACCTTGGAAGTCTTCTAGTCCACCCCCCCTGCTCAAACAGGAGAACCTATCCTCTTCTCTTTCCTTCCACCTTTCTCCAGACAAGTGACTGTCTAGTCTTTTCTTTAAAAACCTCCATGATGGAGTGCCCATGATTTCTGAAGGCA